>NW_021821539.1:0-57880 GCF_901001135.1 Rhinatrema bivittatum
CTAAAAAACAAAACAAACATTGGGCCACCCACCAGTGCAGCAGTGTTGTTAAGCCTGCCTAAGGTACAGATTATAACATTTCATTCTTATGGAATGTCAAGGAATGAACACATTTTTCTTTGGTGCCTTTAAAAGTGAGCTGCCAACATTGTTCTGTAACCGAGTTCTTTCATAAATAAATCAAATGATAACAGCACTGTTTTCCTTAGTGATGCAGCAACAAAGAGATCCACAGACACATCCCAGCAGTGAAATTCTTGATAGAGAGACATGGTGAGAGAGAGAGAGTAAAGTGTCATAAATTTCCCAATTGCTTGTGATGGAGGCAGGGAATTTTTAGGACACAAAGTGAGAAAAAATTGATATTTTTGAGCAAAAAAAAAAAAAAAAAAAAGGGCAGAGGTTCCTGCTAATCTTGCTAACTGCTGAGATGATATTCTCGTGCACAGACTATACATTTGATTGTAATTTGCTTTGCGACCAGCTTGGTAAAGATGGAATAGTAAATGTTCATAAATAAATAATACATAAATATCCACTATATGACATGGCTTATGTGGGAGAGGGAGTGATCTACTGATTAGAATAATAGGCTTAAAACCAGAAGAACCGAGTTCAAATCCTCCTCCTGCCACTGATACTTGCTGTGGTCTTGGGCAAATCATTTATTTCCTGGTGCTGCAGGTTCCCACCGAGATTATAGCTCTTCAGAACAGGTGATCATTGTATGTTATTTTTTTTTTTTACAGAGTGCTTTGCTTTTGAATATTTATTTTACTTAAAAATTATTTATGAATTGCTTTCCAGTTTATACTATTAATACTATTAATCAAGTTTAGCCCACTGCTATTAATTGCATCAGTAGCATGGGATCTTCTTAGTGTTTGGGTAATTGCAGGTTCTTGTGGCCTGGTTTGGCCTCTGTTGGAAACAGGATGCTGGGCTTGATGGACCCTTGGTCTGACCAGCATGGCAATTTCTTATGTTCTTATGGCCAATCCAGGTTATAAGTACCTGGCAAATACCGAAAAATAGATTCCATGCTACTAATGCCAGTAATAGCAGTCTATTCCCTAAGTCAACTTGATTAATAGCAGTTTATAGACTTCTCCACCAGGAACTTATCCAAACCTTTTTTAAACCCAGCTACACTAAGTGCTCTAACCACGTCCTTCGGCACTTTATTCCAGAACTTAATTATGTGTTGAATGAAAAAGAATTTTCTCCAATTTGTTTTAAATGTGCTACTTGCTAACTTCATGGCATGCCCCCTAGTCCTTCTATTATCTCAAAGAGATTCACATTTTCCTATTCCTGTCCTCTCATGATTTTAGAGACCTCTATCATATCCCCCCCCCCCCCCCCCCCTCAGCCATCTCTTCTCCAAGCTGAACAGCCCTATAACCTTTTTAGCCTTTCCTCATAGGGGAGCTGTTCCATGCCCTTTATCATGTTGTTTGCCCTTCTCTGTACCTTCTCCAGTACAAATATATCTTTTTAAAGATGCAGTGACCAGAAAAGCACACAGTACTTGGTGCAGTCTCACCATGGAGCGATACAGAGACATTATGACATTCTCTATTTTATTCCCCATTCCCTTTCTAATAATTCCTAACATTCTGTTTGCCTTTTTGACATCTCAGCACACTGATCTGATGATTTCAAAGTATTATCCTCTAAGATGCCTAAATCTTTTTCCTGGGTGGTAACTACTAATATGGAAACTAACATCGTGTAACTACAGCATGGGTTATTTTTCCCTATATGGAACACCTTGCACTTGTCCACATTAATTTTCATCTGCCATTTGGCTGCCCAGTCTTCCAGTATTGCAAGGTCCTCCTGCAATTACTGCATCCGCATGTTGATAAAATTGACCTAGACTATGCCTAGAGCTATGCTTTGGTGTGGAAATGGATGGAACTCCAGTTTCTGGGAATACTTCTCCCACTTTAGATAGAGAGGCTCCAGGGCAAACTCTCCTGTCTTCAAGGCCGGAAGGAGGCAAAAATATTCCCACCAACTCAGTGAGCTAATCAATGGCTATTGTTCTCTATGGGCTAGAGTTAGGGTGAAAAAAAAAGGCACTCTCTTCAGAGACCCAGAAAGGCTCTTCTTCAACCTTGCTGGAATGAAGTACTTGGTTCCAAGAAAGATTTTTTTCCAAACCAAATAGTTGAGCTGTGCACCAAGGCCTCAGGTACCCATTCAACAGCACTGAACAGACCTACATGCCATGGCTAATTCAGTCCTGCTTGTTGGTGGAGAAAAGAATTACCATATTTATCTTAGCGAGCAGCTCAGATGAGACTGACCCTGAGCTCTGCAAGAAGCCCATGTCCAAGTCAGAGTTGGACTCAATATCCCTAGCTCAGTAATTTCAAACCCTCTCCAGGAGGCACACCTAGCCAGTCAGGTTTTCAGAATATCTATAATGAATATGCATGAGGCAAATTTACAAATACTGAAGACCCAGGATATGCAAATCTATCTCATGCATATTCACTGTAGCAATCCTGAAAACCCAACTGGTTAGGTGTGCCTCCAGGAGAGAGTTGGGAAGCACTGCTCTAATATGTACATGGGCGAACATCTAGGGACTAAGGAAAAATCTGGTTGTGGAATTCTAGGCGATTGCCTGCCCATTTCAACAGCAAAAAGAAAAAATGGGCAGTGGATCTCTAATGGCTGTAACATTTCTTTAAAGCTGTACGTATAGCAAGTTGCCACTACACAAGATGCTTATTTTTGGAGAATTATCTACTTGCACAACTCTTAAGAGGCAAGTTTTATCATATCTTACCAATTTTTTCTCACATATACTTTCTTGGTGCTTCTGACTTACACAAAACTATGTGTATTCCTATAAATATTTATTTATTGCTATTTATATGCCACCAATGCTAGAGGCTCTAGGTGGCTTACAGGAAAACATACATAAAAAATGAAAAACATACAACATAAATGACATCAATGACAAGTCTCAATAAGATCTAAAATAAAATAAATGTGATCAAAATAACTAATCAGGCAAAAGCCAGTCTGAAGAGATGTGTTTCCCAATAGCCCTTAAAGGTTCTGGTACAAATTAAGAACCACAGGTCTTGTGGTAATCGGTTCCACATAGTGGGAGCTGCAACAGAGAATGCCCTCTCGCGCGTCTCAGCCAGATGCACGTGCTGGACGGATGGAACATCAAGCAAACCGCGCTGCAAAACTGGCAAGGCCCTTGATTGATTATAATCCTTAACAAGCAATTGGCCCAAGGAAAAAAAATTCAGGGTCAAGACCTTGTAAACTAACATAGCGATTTTATGTCACACATGATTCTAACAGGCAACCATGTGGGTGGAACAAAACTGGGAAATGCGCTCCCTCATAGCAGTGCCTGAGGGCAAAACGTGCTGCAGCATTCTGCAGAACCTGCAAACGCATGCAGATAGGTTAGCAGAAAACATTATACAATGCATTAGTCCGAGTAGCGGCATCATTATAGCTCACACTACTAAAAAGAAAATCCACATTAGGTAATAGATTACTGGAGGCCCCAGCAATATTCACCTTTAAAAAGAGCCAGTACAAGACCATTTGTCCTGATCTGCTTCTTAAGGAAGAGACCAGAATCAATGGAGAAGCCTAGACTTAAAACATTATAAGATTGCCTGGATGTCTCAGTTCTCAATATTCAACAAACGAGGCAGAGCAGGGCAAAACCCCCATTGGGGTTCTTATCTTTTTTCATTATTAATTGTCAATACATTTCTTGAGGCCAGTAGGAATTATGAAATTTGTTAGAATTTTCTTCATTTGATGAGATTGACAGATAAAACATTCTAATAATTTGCGACAGATCACAATTGGAAGCCTCGAAGGCTCCTTCGTAAAAAGTTTACTAAGGCTGGGGAGATGATGGTATAAATCAGAGTCATAAGAAGGAAGTAGGAGGTGCTTTCATGGAGTGAGGATTAAAATGGAGGTACAAAAATTAATCCATGCAGACTGGAAGGTAGGATTGCCAGCAAATTTTAAAATGTTAAATTTTTCTTTTTCTTTTTTTTTTTTTTTAAAGAGTGTGAGAGTTTAATTTGAAATTTAAGGTGGACTTCAATGTGATGGAGCCTGGTCGACTAAAGGCCTTTCTGCAGCTCCAATGCAAAATAAAGCAGAGTTGCTTACCTGTAACAGGTGTTTCTCCTAGGATAGCAGGATGTTAGTCTTCAGACATGGGTGACATCATCGAATGGAGCCACGCATGGAAAATTTATGTCAAAGTTTTAGAACTTTGACTATGCACACTGAGCAATGCTCAGCATTCCCTATACCACGCAGGGTCCCTCTTCAGTCTCGTAACTTAGAATTATGATTAAAATAAACATAGGAGAAACCCAATTCCGCGGGGTGGTGAGCGGGTTTCATGAGGACTAACATTCTGCTATCCTAGGAAAACACCTGTTACAGGTAAGCAACTCTGCTTTCCTCCTAGACAACAGGACGGTAATCCTCACACCATGGGTGAATCCCTAGCTACAGGCTGGCTCCCCAACACAAAAGGGATCAACAAGCACACCACCGGATCCCAACGGGCACAACAACCACAGTGCTGTTGGTAACAGAGGGAAGACAGCCTAAACCCAACAACGGGCCCCTTGGCAGGTAGAATTGGGTTCTACACCTCAAACAGTTCTGGAGGACCGACTGGCCGAACCTACTGTCACGTCGGCCATCCCTATCCAGACAGTAGTGGAATGTGAATGTGTGGAGGGAACTCCACATTGTAGCTATGCAGATCTCCTCCACGGGATCTGCTCGCAAGTGAGCCATCAAATTTGCCATGGCTCTGACAGAATAAGCCTTGACATGATCCCCAAAATGCAGTCCCACATGGGTATAACAGAAGGAGATGCAATCTGCTAGCCAACTGGATAGTGTCTGGTAATGGCAACTCCCAATCTATTCCTGTCAAAAGAAATGAAAAATTGGGTGGACTGTCTATGGGATTCTGTTTGCTCCAGGTAGAAGGCTAAGGCTCACTGCAATCCAAGCTGTGCAGTGCTCATTTGCCTTGGTACAAAATGGGGCCTGGGAAAGAAGAATGTTGGCAGGACCGATTGACTATTTAAGATGGAAATCTGTTACCCACCTTAGGCAGGAACTTAGAGGGCGTACAACAAGACCTCCTGTCATGATAAAACTTGGTAAAAAGGTGGAGAAGTCACTAAGGCCTGTAACTCGCTGACCCTGTGCGCTGAAGTGATTGCCACCAAAAATATGACCTTCCAGATCAGGTACTTAAGGTTACAAGTGTGCAGCAGCTCAAAAGGCGCTTTCATCAGCTGAACATCATGATGAGATCCTAAGACACAGTAGGAGGCCTTATGGGAGGCTTCAATTGCAGCAGGCCTTGCATAAACCGTACAACTATAGGCTGTACAGAGATGGGCATACCATCTACACCTTGGTGGTATGCGCCAATTGTACTCAGATAAACTCTGACGGAGTTGGTTTTTAGACCAATTTCTGAGAGGTGCAGAAGGTAGTCAAGCATCTTTTGTGTGGGGCAGGAGAAAAGTATCTAGGGCCTTTTGCTCCCACCACATGCAAAATATCTCCCACTTCAGTCTGTAGGACTTACTAATGGAAGGCTTTTGAGAAGCTACCAGGACTGGAGACACATCCTCTGAAAGATCCAGCAGCTACAGGATTAACCTCTCAACATCCAGGCTGTGAGCGACAGGGCCTGGAGGTTGGGATGCAGAAGCCTGCTCTGAGCTTGTGTGATGAGATCTGGGGAATTCGCCATATTGATCGGATTATGGAAGGACATCTCCCAAAGGAGTGAAAACCAGATCTGTCTTGGCCAGTGAAGGGCTATGAGGATCATAGTCCCTCGGGCCTGATGAAGCTTCAGGAGAGTCTTCGTCACTAGCAGAATTGGAGGATAAGCACACAGAAGATCCTTGCCCCAATGGCGGGCAAAGGCGTCCGAGGCTGGTTTGCCATTCGACCTGTACAGGGAGAAGAACAGAGTCACCTTCCTGTTGCAGGGGAATGCGAATGAGTCCACATCTGGGCTTTCCCAGAGGCAGAAGATACAGTTTGCCACCCCTTGAGTATCTAGCAGGGCTCCTATGAAGTCCAATTAAGATGATGGGTTGAGATGGGACTTTGGGTAGTTGATAACAAATCCTAATGATCCAATACCAGGATGGACAAGTGTAGGGGCCGACCCGCCCCTGTCTGAGAGGCGCTCTTGACCAGCCAATCATCCAGATTGGGGAAAACATGCATTCCCAGTCTGCAGAGGTGCACCCCCACCATTGGCCAGGCACTTAGTAAAGACATGTGGGGCCAATGCTAGCCTGAACGGCAACACACTGTACTGGAAGTGCTGTTTTCCCACTACAAATCTGAGATACTTCCTGTGACCTGGAAAGATCTCGGTGTAAGTGTATGTGTCCTACAAATCGAGGGGCATAGCCAGTTCCCTTTTTATAGAAGAGGAATCAGAGTGCCTAAGGAAACCATCTTCAACTTTTCTTTTTTGAGAAACTTGTTCAAGGCCTGCAGGTCTAGGATGGGATGAAGTCTCATCTCTTTGGAATCAGGAAGTACTGGAAATAGAATCCATGCCCCCTTTGCCCTGGTGAAACAGGCTCGACCGCTCTGGGAGGTAGGACGGGTGATCAGATCTTCCTTGGACCCTCATGGTGGATCAGTGACTGACACCAGAATCAGCGGAGACCATTGTGGACCCCCAGCATCAATGGAGGATAGGCACTCCTCACTGCGCGGTTGCTTCAGGGGCATCATGGCATGCACCGGCGCCAACCCGAGTCTGTTACATGCATCAAAGACGACCAGTGCCGATGCTTCCTTGGCCTCCCTCGGTGCTCGGCCCAGTCTTTCCCCAGTGCCAAGGTTGAAGACAACGAATCCGATGTCTTTGACTTGGAAGAGCCCGACAGAGGTCTGTCCCGGGTGCCCCTGTCCACCGGTGGCACTGATGGAGCGGAGGGCTCTGCCAGCATCGATGGCTCCATGGTCCTATGGCATCGATGCCACCAATGCCAATGTTGATGGTTAGGACTTTCTTGCCCTGAAGAGCTTCTCCAGCTTGTCGAGGTGAGCGCAACGTCCCTATGGGGTTATCTGGTCGCACATGTGGCACCCCTGAACGTCGTGCGATGCCCCCAGGTAGAGGATGCATACCTCGTGAGGGTCCGTGGTGGACATGGTCCTCAAACACTGAGGGCATCAGCGGAAACCAGATGAGGCCATGGGAAAGCGAACTAAAAGGGGCTAACATGGTAATGGAAGCGGCGGACGACAGACACTGATGGGCATCAAGGCACCGCCACCACAGGGGAATGGAGTGAAAGGAAACTTACTGAACCTTAGAAAAACCTGACTGAAAGCAAGGGGGACCGAAGAGGGACTCAGGCACCAAGAAAAACGCAAGAACACAGAAGAAATGATGACGTTTTCCAAACTTTTACAAGAAAAAACCACGAGCTCAGAAACCAAGATGTGATAGCTGATCGGCCAAAAAGAGACTGAAGAAGGACTCCACGTGAACGCGTGGTATAGGGGATGCTGGGCATGCTCAGTGTGCATAGTCAAAGTTCTAGAAACTTTGACTTAAGTTTTCTGTGCCAGTTCCATCCGATGATGTCACCCATGTGTGAGGACTACCATCCTGCTTGTCGTAGGAGAAAAACTGATCTGTTATGTCTGAAGGCTGTGACCATATGACATTAACATGTAGAATATCTGCTCATGGCTATATATGTTTATAAGCAAAATTAATAAGTGACAAAAAACCTCCCAAAAACAACCACAAACCTTTGTGTATTGTACTGGAAGTAACTGTTAATTACTGCATATGAAAGTTGTTGTTGTTGCTTCTGCCCCATTTTCTCCTCTCCAATTCCTCTAAATCCTAGTCAAGTGTTTCCCAAGTAATGTGCCTTCAGACCTATCAAGACCTATCAGAAAAGTCACTGCCTGATGATCAGATCTAGATCAACGCCTGGGTTCTGCTATCAGTATCTCATAGCAACAAGAGACACCAGGGGTGGTTCTTAAATACGTAAGAGCACCTTTCTGAAAACATGTATTATCATGTATGCCTCTCCTTCCTAGCTAAAGCATGAGCCCCAGAATGTGAAAATTAACAAGCAGACCCTGATTTGTGCGGCACACACATTCCACACAGCACTTCCTCTTCTTCCCCATCCTGAGCTTCTAGCCTCTGCCCCAAGCTGAGTGAGACTGAAGAGCGAGCATGCAATGAGCACTGGATGATATACATTGAGTAGTGGGAGCAGCAGCAGTGGAGGAGCTCTGGCAACCAGATGCAGTAGTCAAGGTAACTAACTGAGCCGGCTGCCCACATCATTTGACTCCTGCACGTGTATATAGAGGGGTCTGCTTCATTGTAAAGGGCTCATGTGTGACTGCTGGGACTTTAAGTGCTTCCCTAGCTCTTCTTCTGGCCATATGGGTTCTCTTTATGTCCACACTGCCTGCTCCATGGAGGCTGGTGTGCCACACGACATTTTTGTTAATATTAGGAAACACTGTCTTGGTCTGTCCTCTCTCCCATCCTTTCCCAGATTTCTTGTCTATCTGTCTTCATTCTAGAGTGACCTTGGTCCCTAGCTTTGCTCCATCTCTCTCCCCCCCCCTCTGTTGCATCAACTCTCTGGTTTTCTCTCCATCCCACCCTGCAAAGCCCCCTTCTCTCCCATACTATATAGCACTACCCCATCCTACCTAACTCCTCTCCTATTTTCCCCCCATCTCATTCTGCACTGCACCTTCTCCCACTCTGCTGTGAACTCTTCCAGCTCTCCTCTGTCCTTACCTTCCTTTTCTAGGCTGTGAATGTTTCTCTAATTATATCTTCTCCTTGTCCTTAAAAGCAGCACGTTTTATTTATTTATTGGATTTATTGTTCAATTAATGAACACTGAATACTTTAAACGGAAAACTGTAAAAATATACAAAACAATCAAAGCCAAACATAACAAATAACGGAGACTACAGGCAGACCTATAAAATGTTACCAATTCAGCTACAAATCATCCAAGTAAAGTGCATCTTGTACAGTACTAAACATCCCCAAGCTGTAAGAAAAGGATGTTGCTGCATTTTTCAAGGCAGCACATGTCAAAAAATAAAGAGTCCCTTCCATGCAGATATGAGAGTCTGACAGGCTTATACACAGACCAGGAAGCAGCACTTGGGGTCGCAGCCCTTTCCTACCCCATATACAGACAGGAATAATTTACCAAAGGGCTTGGAAACCACCAAAAACTAGTATTTTACACTGTCAGCAGAGTACCTCAACAGTCACATTTCTAAAACCTACTTGAAAAACAAAAGTTACAGGAAAAAGTGTTTTACAGGTAACACACGGAACAACTACAGTAATGTCAGAACTATATCATAACATGCAGTGCTAAATAATAAATGCTGAGAAATTCACAATAAATTAGAGCCCACATGTGTCTATGAATAACAGTAAAAAGTGGAGAGAAAAGATTTATGAAGGGAGAGCACACTGACGTGTACCTGCAGATGCTTCATCTTTGGAGAAGGGGATTCTGGCTCCTCTGAATTTTTGTCACTGGCCTCTTGTCGATGTCGTTGGCGTACAATGTACTCATAAGTGCTCAGTCTGTTCCACACTTGGGGGGGGAAAGGAAAATGGATGGCACTTTATTAGTGCAAAAACAATTATGATATTCAAATACATTTTAATGAACTCTGTCAGATTAATTTTAAATGCCCAATGCCATTTTCTATTTTATTATTATAAAGTAATACTACCAGCGTTTCTCAAACTATGATGAAAACTGACACAAAAAGGCATCTATCAACTACGACGCCAGACTCAGAGATCCAGTTAGCACATACCAACCTCACAGATCCACTATATGCAAGGCCCAGTCTAACAAAACCTCCCATTGCCAGTGACCATCCCCTGCCTGAGAACCACATCTTCTGCCAAAGATGACCTTGTTCTGTGCCGGTACCAGACACCCCCTGCCAAAACCATAGACTCTAGTCCCAGAGACTCACTACTGCTAGATTTACCAGCCCAAGACACTTCCTGCCAGTGCACGTGCCATACATAACTAAACCAGCTTCAAAGTCTCATCCCCTGCCCACCCCAGCCACGTTGATTTATAATCAAATATCTCCTGCTCACTGCTCTTCCTGTGGAAGAGAAAGTGATACCATATTTCTGCATGATGTACAATCACAATACAAAAAAAATCATGATTCATACTAATCTATACCACTTTGGTTTAACATTAATGCTAGCTGGTGCATCATGCGGAGATAAACAACTTTGATTTCTCTTTCCACAGAAAAAACTGTGAGTGGGAAAAACATGATTGTATATCAATGTGATGTTAGTCCTTGTATACCTAAGCTTCATGTGGACACATGAGTTTAAATTGTAATGCAAAGTTAATCCTTGCCAAAGTACCAGGAGTTGGATGGACAGACTTGGGTATTTCCTTATGTAATGCTGAATTCTACACGACTCCTAAAGTAGAAGATTATTAAAAACTGGTTGAGTGCTAAGACAGAGGTTGGTAGTAAATTGAAATCATTCTGAGGAGAGAGTGATGATTACTGGAATGCTTCAAGAATCAGTCCTGGGGCTGGTTCTGTTCAATATTTTTGTGATCGATATTGTAAAAGGGTTAGAAGAAAAAGTCTGCCTTTCTGCGGATGACACTAAAATTTGCAACAAGGTGTACACACCTGAGGGAATAGCCAAAATGAGAAGTGATCTAAGAAAGCTTGAGGCATGGCTAAGTGCTTGGAAGTTGAAATTTGATGCAAAATAATGCAAAGTCTTGCATTTGAGATACAGAAATCCAAAGGAGCTATATGAGAAGGAGAGTGGGAAGCAGATATGCACCGACCTGGAGATGAGAGTGTCTGATGATCTCAACATAGTGAAAAAGTGAGACAAGGCAGTGGCTAGAACTAGAAGAATGCTGGGATGCATAGAGTAAGGCATAACCAGCAGAAAAAAAGGACATGATCATGCCATTCTACCACTCTGCCACCTGGAATACTATGTTCTGTTCTGTCTCAGAAATGATAGAGAGATTAAAGGCAGTCCAGAGAAAGGCAACTAAAACGGTGGGGGTCTGCATCAGAAGCCATACGACATGAGATTTGGGGATCTAAAAATGTATACCCTAGAAGGGAAGCAAGTGAGAGGAGATATGACAGACTTTTAAATACCTAAAAGATATTAGCAATTCAAAACAGGAAAACCTTTTTCAATGGAAAGTAAGTACTGGAACTAGGAGGCATGATATGAAGCTCCAAGGGGATAGATTCAGGAACAAAGTCAGAAAATATTTTTTCACGGAAAGGATGATGGATACTTGCAATGTCCTCCCGGTGGAAATGGTGGAGAAAAAAATGGTACCGGAATTCAAAAGGGCATGGGACATACATGAAGGATCTCTAAGATAGTAATAAAGTACTGGGGTAACCAGTTACAACCCTAAAAAAACCTTGCTGGGCAGACTGGATAAATTATGTGTGTCTTTTTCTGCCATCACTTATGCACTACGTTACTATACGGTGCTGTAATACTGGACAAACACACTCCTGGATCCATCATTCCACTTTAAATATAAATATAGTGGAATGATGAGCCACGAGGAAAAAGGGGGGGGGGCAATACTGAGCCGGTGGGCGCATTGTGGTGGTGCATTTTCGCCTGCCGCAGTTGCAGCCATGCTGCACACTATCGCCCCTGTAGTGCCAAAGAAATAGCTGCTGCTATTTCCAGCACTACTGTGGGCGATAATGTGCGATACATTATCACCCGCAGCGCTACAGGTCCCTAATTTTCCTAAACCCCGCCTAAACCACCCCTTTCCCTAATTTACATTTTCTGAATCACGATAAGGTTCCATCGGGATTTGAAAAATGACCTTCACAGTTTGAAAGTAAAATGAGGATAAATAGGTACATGCTGTTCAACCAGTTTGAAAAAAGATTTGCATATGCACAACCAATGAGAAAGAAGGGGCTTCCTGTTTAGAGGCAATAGGATACAGAACTTGCTGCTTTCTGACTGGATGGAAGTTAAATGATCAGAGTCTTTTTAAATCCTGTGACCTATTTCATTTACTGAGATGCACTAGTCATATTAAGAGCCAGATAAATGCTGCAGATGACCATTCATCACTAAGCAAAATAGTTCTCTTGATGCAAACCAAGTTCGAAAGTTGGTAGTTACACGCTAAGTAACACAAATTTTTAAAATGGTGTTTTTAAATGCAAACAAAAAATGAGAGACCTATGATTATAATGTGGAAAACGGGCACAAGAACAAACAAGGGATGCCAAGTTCTCTTACATAAAATGGTTCACTAAAGATGGATTCATGAAGGTTCTGGCAGAGGTGAATAGCTGGATTAGTTAAATTTGTTGGATAAATATTTTCATAACAACCTTTAAAGTGAGCCATCACTCTTATATAACCGGATACTGACTTGATAAGTATCACGATCAGATCTGCGGGTGTCTTAATTGCTCTTCCCCCTTCTACAACCTGTATACATGGAGCTGGAAGACTTTCCCAAAGAAAGACACCGAAGGGTATAATTTATTTTAAAAATGTGAATTGGTTATTTACACTTTCGGATAATAAAAGGACTAGGGGGCTACTCCATGAAGTTAGCAGGTAGAACATTTAAGACTAATCGGAGAAAGTTCTTTTTCACTCAATGCACAATTAAGCTCTGGAATTTGTTTCCAGAGGATGTGGTTAGTGCAGTTAGTGAGGCTGGGTTTAAAAAAGGTTTGGATATATTCTTGGAGGAGAAGTCCATTAACTGCTATTAATAAAGTTGACTTAGGGAATGGCCACTGCTATTAATTGCATCAGTAGCATGGGATCTTCTTGATGTTTGGGTAATTGCCAGGTTCTTGTGGCCTGGTTTTGGCCTCTGTTGGAAACAGGATGCTGGGCTTGATGGGTCCTTGGTCTGACCCAGCATGGCAATTTCTTATGTCCTTAAGTCCTCAACAGGTGTACATGGTATAATTATCGGTCATTCACAAACGATAGTTTGTGGGTATTTTACTGCGACAATGGCTCATTAAAACAATTCAGAAAAAACCCAACAGCCTGGTGTGTGAATTTCTTAGTGACTCATTGAACAGTTCAGAAAAGTCCAATAACTTGCTGTATGAATTTTTTAGGTCTTTTTACATGCGCTTAAAAAACATAAGGGTCTCAGCGTTGTGAATTGGACTAACAAAGTCCATGGCCGTTCAATTTTGACAAGATAATTTTGGGATGTTGTGTTATATTTGTGGCTTCAGTTGAGTATCAGCCATCATTGGAGGACGGTTTCGTTGACCAGCAGTTTTCCTGAAGCAGAGAGCATTTAGCTCTTGAAACATCTGCAGCACTGGAATTCAGTTTTGCCTACAGTTATCAAGTTTAATCTGCTGTATCTTGGCTTCTAAATGAAATACTTCATACCCTCCAGCAGCTGTCATATGACTTCTATGTCCTGCATCAAATAGCTCTACCTTTTGAAGATAAGTATAGCTATGTTTTTTAAGTGCATGTAAACTTATCCGGCTAAGCAGTGCCATATACATATATATATGCCATATACATATACATATATTCAGCTGCATAGCAGGTAAGCTGAATATCACATCTAAGTTAGCTAGGTAGCGAGAACATGGTACAAATCTACGCTTCATTTACCTTTCATCACTCCAAATCCATTAAATCTTCACTGATGGTAACTGTGCTGTTCGTACGTATGACTGGGCATGTAAAACTGCCCCCTAAACCCCATCTCACCCCACAAACCTCACCCTGAGTTTATAATGCTCCCTCTGACAGTGGTATAAAAAGTTCAATTATAAATGACCCTCCACAGAGGCTCTCTCTCTCTCCTTCCCTCCCCATTTGCGATAAATCCCATTTCAGGCATAATGCACAGCTATCGCAGGCCTAATGCACAGAAAAAAGGTATAGTTATTTTCAACATGAAAACTTGCGTTGCTGTGCGTTACTTTATCGCACGAATGTTAACCAGCCCTCATTTCCATTTATTCCGTCCAAATTCCTCCCACTCGACTACTAATTTTAAATCTGCATATGCATTTTACAATGCAGTACATAAAGCCCTAATGCAATTTGATGAATGACTCTCTTAGATAGCCATCTATATTTTCAATATTGACTCCCATAGTAAACATGTAAATGACAGTAGATAACCAGTCTATACAGTCTACCCAGCAAGTTGCTTTTGGTAGTAACTGCTGCTCCCTGCAGATTATTCTCTTTCATCTAACTCTTTCCTCCCCCAGTTAGAAAAAACCTTGTTTAATGTAACTTTACGGTTCTATGCACTTGTTCAATGTTCTGTTTTTACACCCCCTTGTTTCCTGTAAACCGGCATGATGTGATTGTATCACGAATGCCGGTATAGAAAAACTTTAAATAAATAAATAAATAAATTATCCCATCTAGCAGAAGTGATGCTACTGCTAGAGGATGTAAGTCTCCCTTCCTACAAGCAACCCGAGCTTTCACAGGGACCCCTTTCTCTCCCCTCCCCCCCAAAAAATGATTAGCCCACATGTTTAGGCAGTGATACCAATGTGTCCTCAGTTTAAAAAGTGTGCCTGCCCCTAATCTAGGGGGATCTTGCCTGCTCATGTATCCAAAAGGGTGATGCACAAAGGAGAAAGACGATAAAAGCGGTCTTCGATAAGGAGGGTTATCTTAAAAGAAGTCATGCTTTATAAATGGCAGTTGGGATATAGCCTTAGTAGTATAGACAACAATGACTGGGCAGAATGAATGGGGCAGCTGATATTGACTGCTATCATCTACTATATTGCTGTCTTTAAAATTGGTCAGTGTCAATCATTGGAGGGCACATTTCAAAATGATGAATGATATCACAATATGCTTTGATCTCCTTGAGATTTCAGCAAACTGGCCTGTTTCTGTTGCGTTGGAGGTGGACCCTTGGGCTGAGGTGGGGTTGACGCAATCCATAGGCGAGGGCCTACGGGTACCCAACGTCAGCAGGTGGAGTGGGCTGAAGCTAGAGGCTGCTGGAGCTTCACCTATACCAGTCCTCGTTCCCCTCGGGTTGAGCCTTTGGGTGCCGGGGCCGGCAGGTGGACCTCGAGGTTAGCTAGGGATGAATAGTAATTCAGCCCAGAGACAGCAGTCTGTAGATGGCATAGTTCTATCCTGGACTGGATTCGGTACGGAGGCTCAGGTACCAAAGGAACAATAGAGAACTGGAGGCACCCAAGCAAAGGAAGGCCTAAGCCTAGAAAGTAGGGATGTGAATCGTTTTTCGACGATTAAAATTATCGTCCGATAATTTTAATATCGTCTTAAACCGTTATGGAACACAATACAATAGAGATTCTAACGATTTATCGTTATAAATCGTTAGAATCGTGAGCCGGCACACTAAAACCCCCTAAAACCCACCCCCGACCCTTTAAATTAAATCTCCCACCCTCCCGAACCCCCCCCAAATGACTTAAATAACCTGGGTGTCCAGCGGCGGTCCGGAACGGCAGCGGTCCGGAACGGGCTCCTGCTATTGAATCTTGTTGTCTTCAGCCGGCGCCATTTTCCAAAATGGCGCCGAAAAATGGCGGCGGCCATAGAACAACACGATTCCACGGCAGGAGGTCCTTCCGGACCCCCGCTGGACTTTTGGCAAGTCTTGTGGGGGTCAGGAGGCCCCCCCCAAGCTGGCCAAAAGTTCCTGGAGGTCCAGCGGGGGTCAGGGAGCGATTTCCCGCCGCGAATCGTTTTCCGTACGGAAAATGGCGCCGGCAGGAGATCGACTGCAGGAGGTCGTTCAGCGAGGGTTCGCGGCGGGAAATCGCTCCCTGACCCCCGCTGGACCTCCAGGAACTTTTGGCCAGCTTGGGGGGGGCCTCCTGACCCCCACAAGACTTGCCAAAAGTCCAGCGGGGGTCCGGAAGGACCTCCTGCCGTGGAATCATGTTGTTCTATGGCCGCCGCCATTTTTCGGCGCCATTTTGGAAAATGGCGCCGGCTGAAGATAACAAGATTCGATAGCAGGAGCCCGTTCCGGACCGCTGCCGTTCCGGACCGCCGCTGGACACCCAGGTTATTTAAGTCATTTGGGGGGGGTTCGGGAGGGTGGGAGATTTAATTTAAAGGGTCGGGGGTGGGTTTTAGGGGGTTTTAATGTGCCGGCTCACGATTTTACGATTTTTCACGATATTTTACCCCCCCAAACGGCAACAATACGATTCCCTCCCCCTCCCAGCCGAAATTGATCGTTAAGACGATCGAGGACACGATTCACATCTCTACTAGAAAGTCCACATCCAGAGGATAGGCAAGGAGAGGCGTCACTGACAGGCTAGGTTCAGAGCCGGCAGTGAGTGGAAGTTGTGGCAAGCAACGTAGAACTCTGGACCCGGCAAAATCTGTAGTGTAGTCGTGCAAAGCAAGGGTCAGGGCTCGGAGAAGGCAGACATGGTCAGGTGTAGCGGAGGTCCGGGGCTGGAAAGAAGCTGAAGAGTAGTCAGGCGTAGCGATGGTCAAATCCAGAGAGTCAATCCAACACAAAGGCGAACAGGAACTAGGAGAACAGGAACCAGGAACCGGGAACCAGGAAGACAGGAACAACGAGACGATTCAGGAATAGCAACGAGTACTCTGAGTACTCGGAGACCTGTTGCAAAGGCAACGCTATGGAGCGAGGCCTGAGCTTTTATACGCTGAAGAGTCGGACATCAGCATTCGGGTCCGCGGCCAGGTTCCTGCCGCGGCCCCTTTAAAAGAATCAGTGATGCGCTCGTGTGTGCGCCTAGGAAGAGGTGTGGCGCTGATGGTGGCATCTCTCCGTGGGCCACGCGGAGAGGCCCCACGAGCAGGGACATCTTGGCTAGCAACACTGGGTAGTGTGGCAGGGCCGGAGGCACCAGAGGGAACCCGAGGTTGGAGCGGGAGAGCCACCGCCGCCAGCGAAGAGCCAGCAGCTGGAGTCCATCTGGAAAGGTGAGAGGACCGCACCGCGGGGTTGCCATGGGCGGCACGCGTAACAGTTTCCCTATAGGAAGAGGAAAAGAAAAAAAGAATTCCAGGCACCCAAAAGTGTGAGATGGAGTAATTAGGCGCTCTACCAGCTATAGCACAAATATGAATAAAACAATGAATGGTTCAAAAATTATTAGCAGGGAATTGGACAATTTTAAGGTCACCTTCCTTATAGAAAACAAAGCATTAAAGGGGATGACCACATAAAACAGACTCTTATTAAGAGCAATGTTTTATTCTAGTTAACACATAGTGCCACCTTGTGGAAATTCAAAAGCATGCATTACACCATTATGTTAATGAACATAGTTTAGGAGCAGTGTCCCAGAATGCAAACTTTTAAAACTATTTTACAACATATGTTTTTCACAAGTACCCTCCTAGACAAAAGCTAAATAAATTCTCATAGAAAGCAATGCATTTATATGCTTCTTTCTAAATTATTTGGCATCGCATAGGGGCAATTTTCAGAAGTTTTAGATATGTTTTTGAGCAGGTTTTGTTTGTCTGTTCTGTTTATTTCATGATTGCATTGTTTAACTGGGTTTGGATGTTTGTAATTTTGATTTTACTTTCTCATTTATGAAACTGTATTACCATTTAACATTTTTGTTCTCCACCTTGGGCATTTTTTTTTTTTTTGGAGAGGTGGTTTTATAAATCCAAGTAAGTAAAATAAAACAGCTCACACTGGAAGAAAGTCATGAATATTTTTTACCTGCAAACTCTGCACCAGTTTTCCAAGAGAAAGTATATGTGCACTATTAATGTTAAATTTATACCAGCTACAAAGTACCTACAGCTGCTTCTTCTGCAGTTCGGTTTTCCATGGATATTTTACTCTCCTGATGTAAACATTGTCTCCTTCCCCCCCCCCCGCCCCAATAATGCCTCTTCTGAAAGCCTTTAGCAGTATTCAGACCACTCCCTCATCCAATCCACCCTGACCTACAACATGAAACCTACTAGAAACAAAAACAACATAAGAATCATCGCACACCGCCCTCCCTTTGATATTGAAACACTGCAACAAAATCTGCAAGAAGAACTCACAAACATCGACTTAAACTCAGAAACAGCCACAACCTCATGGCTCAACATTACCAAAGCTATAGCAGATAAAATAAACCCTACCATCATAAAGTCAATAAAAAACCCAAAACATAAAAATCAATGGTACAACGATAGCATAAGATCAGCTAAACGCGAACTCAGAAAAAAAGAGAGATCCTGGCGCAAAAACAAAACTGCACCACTACTCAATGCATACCAAACCCATCTAGCAAACTATAAAAAACTTATTCATAATGCAAAGAAAGACTTCTACTCGAGCAAAATAAATAAATACCAGCATAACCCCAGAATGCTATTCACCATCGTACAAAACCTCACCAAACCACCAAATGAACTAAGAATACCCTCCAGCACAAACAAAAGCAACGAATTTGTGGAATACTTCACCGATAAAATCAAAAAACTGATAACTCCACCAACAGCACCAACACACACCCCCAAATCCCAAAACTGTCACTGAAAATAACAGAAACTTGGCCTAACTTCGACCTCGCCTCCTCGCTGGAAATCCAAAAAAATAATTAAACAAATTAATCCAGCAAACCATCCCATAGATAGTATCCCCATACAAACAATTAAACTAATCGAAAACCCAACAACAAAAACAATAACAGACATAATTAACCTCTCCCTCACCGAAGAGAAATACCCTGAATGTCTAAAATCAGCAATTATTAAACCATTAATAAAAAAGAACATCCTAGACCCGAAGAACATTCAAAACTACCGACCTTTATCCAACTTACCTTTCATTGCAAAAATCATAGTAAAAATCGTCCACTCCCAACTCTGACTACCTCGAAATGAACAACATACTTCACCCCTCTCAATTTGGATTCAGAAAAAACTTAAGCACGGAATCACTACTCCTTTCACTAACTGACACAGTACTTAGAGGGTTCGACAAAGGACAAAGTTACCAATTAATCCTCCTGGATCTATCAGCCGCTTTTGATACAGTCAACCATTCCATCCTACTCGACAGACTATCTGAAATAGGAGTCATGGGTAATACACTACAATGGTTCTCATCCTATTTATCACATAGAAATTTCCAAGGAATGTTCAACAACAACCTCTCTAATACAGTAAACCTCAACACAGACGTTCCACAAGGATCTGCCCTATCAGCAACACTCTTCAACATATACCTTCTCCCAATCTGTCACACACTAGAACGCCTTGGACTGACCCACTTCCTACACGCTGATATACAAATACTGGTCCCTATACAGAATACGCTGGAAGAAACATACAAGAGAACAACCATTTATCTCACAGAAATCAAACAGCGTCTAACCGACCTAAAACTCATAATAAACAGACAAAACCGAATTAATTGTCCTAGACAAAAAATACATAGAAACATAGAAACATAGAAACATAGAAATGACGGCAGAAGAAGACCAAACGGCCCATCCAGTCTGCCCAGCAAGCTTCACATTTTTTTCTCATACTTATCTGTTTCTCTTAGCTCTTTGGTTCTATTTCCCTTCCACCCCCACCATTAATGTAGAGAGCAGTGATGGAGCTGCAACCAAGTGAAATATCAAGCTTGATTAGTTAGGGGTAGTAGGGGTAGTAACCGCCGCAATAAGCAAGCTACACCCATGTTTATTTGTTTTACCCAGACTGTGTTATTCAGCCCTTATTGGTTGTTTTTCTTCTCCCCTGCCGTTGAAGTAGAGAGCTATGCTGGATATGCGTGAAGTATCAGTTTTTCTTCTCCCCTGCGGTTGAAGCAGGATATGCATTGAAAGTGAAGTATCAGGCTTATTCGGTTTGGGGTAGTAACCGCCGTAACAAGCCAGCTACTCCCCGCTTTGTGAGTGCGAATCCTTTTTTCTTCTCCCCTGCCGTTGAAGCAGAGAGCTATGCTGGATATGCGTGAAGTATCAGTTTTTCTTCTCCCCTGCCGTTGAAGCAGAGAGCTATGCGTGAAGTATCAGTTTTTCTTCTCCCCTGCTGTTGAAGCAGAGAGCTATGCTGGATATGTATTGAAAGTGAAGTATCAGGCTTATTTGGTTTGGGGTAGTAACCGCCGTAACAAGCCAGCTACTCCCCACTTTGTGAGTGCGAATCCTTTTTTCCACATTTCCTCTTGCTGTTGTAGCTTAGAGTGATGTTGGAGTCACAGTAACCATGTGTATGTTTATTGAATAAGGGTATTATCTCCAGGCAGTAGCCGTCATTCTGGCGAGCCACCCACTCTTTATTGACGGCCTCTTGATTTTATGGATCCACAGTGTTTATCCCACGCCCCTTTGAAGTCCTTCACAGTTCTGGTCTTCACCACTTCCTTCGGAAGGGCATTCCAGGCATCCACCACCCTCTCCGTGAAGAAATACTTCCTGACATTGGTTCTGAATCTTCCTCCCTGGAGCTTCAAATCGTGACCCCTGGTTCTGCTGATTTTTTTCCTATGGAAAAGGTTTGTCGTTGTCATTGGATCATTAAAACCTTTCAAGTATCTGAAAGTCTGTATCATATCACCTCTGCTCCTCCTTTCCTCCAGGGTGTACATATTTAGATTCTTCAATCTCTCCTCATAAGTCATTTGATGAAGACCTTCCACCTTTTTGGTCACCCTTCTCTGGACCGCCTCCATCTTGTCTCTGTCTCTTCGGAGATACGGTCTCCAGAACTGAACACAATACTCCAGGTGAGGTCTCACCAAGGACCTGTACAAGGGGATAATCACTTCCCTTTTCTTACTCGATATTCCTCTCTCTATGCAGCCCAGCATTCTTCTGGCTTTAGCTATCGCCTTGTCACATTGTTTCGCCGACTTCAGATCATTAGACACCATCACCCCAAGGTCTCTCTCCTGCTCCGTGCACATCAGCCTTTCTCCCCCCATCGAATACAGTTCATTCGGATTTCCACTCCCCATATGCATGACTTTGCACTTCTTGGCATTGAATGTCAGCTGCCATGTCTTCGACCACTCTTCCATCTTCCTTAAATCCCGTCTCATTCTCTCCACTCCTTCCGGCGTGTCCACTCTGTTGCAGATCTTAGTGTCATCCGCAAAAAGACATACCTTACCTTCTATCCCTTCCGCAATGTCGCTCACAAAGATATTGAAAAGGACCGGTCCCAACACCGATCCCTGCGGTACACCGCTTAAAACCGCTCTCTCTTCAGAGAGAGTTCCATTTACCATCACACATTGTCTTCTGTCCGTCAACCAGTTTGCAATCCAGGCCACCACCTCGGCACTCACTCCTAAGCTTCTCATTTTATTCACCAGTCTCCTGTGCGGGACAGTGTCAAAAGCTTTGCTGAAATCCAAGTAGATGACATCGAGTGCTCTTCCTCGATCCAATTCCTTGGTTACCCAGTCAAAAAAGTCAATCAGATTTGTCTGACAGGATCTTCCAATGGTGAATCCATGCTGCCTCTGGTCCAGCAATTCTCCCGACTGTAGATAGTTCACTATTCTCTCTTTCAACAGTGACATCAACTCCCCCATGCAACCACTCAAAACCGAAAACCCAAAAACATTAATCTCTCCCGTCACCCATGCTCGAAACCTAGGAATCACCATAGACAATGAACTATCATTCAAAATCCACATAACCAACAAGATAAAGGAAGGATATCACAAACTACTCACACTCAGATGCCTTAAACCCTTCCTTGCACAAGATGATTTCAGAACAGTCCTGCAACTACTCATCTTCTCCAACCTAGACTACTGCAATGCCCTTCTACTTGGCCTACCACTCACTACCATGCATCTGCTCCAAATCCTACAGAACACAGTCGCAAGAATTCTAACAGGAACTAAAAAACATGAGCACATTACCCCAACCCTCGTCTCACAACACTGGCTCCCAATAAAATACCGAATAGACTACAAAGTACTAACAATCCTGCATAAACTAATCATAGGACAACAAAACAACTGGCTAAGCAAATCCATCAAAATCCACGCTCCAAACGGAACCTACGCTCAATGAATAAAGGCCTCCTCAAAATCTCTCACACCAGAACCACACAACTGAACACAACCTGTGAGAGAGCCATATCCATCGCCAGCCCCACACTCAATACCAATCGAATTAAGAACTCAACCAAACATGAAAATCTTCAAAAAGAGCTGAAAACCTGACTGTTCACCAGAGCATACTCAAACTCACTCACTCAACCAACCACACTACCAGACACCCACATAATCTAACACCAAGAGGAAATCTCCATCTCGATCAACAAAATAACATCCACCATTTGAATCCCTAAGACACTGTGCAACTGACTTCACATCGTTTATCTAACAACCTCTTAAGTATACCTTGAACCTTGAAAATCAGTTGTTAATGACCCAACTGTATAACTCATCCAAGCTATAAACCTTCCTTGCTACCTTACTCATTAAACCCATTCTACGCCTTAGTAGAAAATGTTGTATGTAATAACTAACACACAAATCCCGAAACTGTAATCCATCTTCAAGATAATCTGCTGTGATGATGTTTTTCTAACCTTATTTCACGATTTCTGTAAACCGTTATGATGGCGAAACTGAATGAAGGTAATCAAAACACATTAAATAAATAAAATATAAAATAAAAAAAAGCAAGCGTAGTCCATGTGCCTATATGTAAAAAATCACCTGAGCTAAAATTTCCAAATTATCCCTAAGAACTGAAAAGCGGGTTGTTAATACAAACAAAAAAAACAACACACTTTGAAATGTCTGTATGCCAACGCCAGAAGTCTAAGAAGTAAGATGGGAGAGTTAGAGTGTACAGCAGTAAATGATGAGATTGACATAATTGGCATCACAGAGACCTGGTGGAAGGAAGATAACCAATGGGACAGTGCTATATCAGGGTACAAATTATATCGCAATGATAGGAAGGATCAACTTTGTGGGGGTATGGCACTTTATGTCCAGGAGAGTATAGAGCCCAACAGGATAAAGATCATACAAGAGACTAAATGCTCAGTAGAATCTATATGGGTAGAAATCCCACGTGAGTTGGGTAAGAGTATAGTGATAGGAGTATACTACCGTCCACCTGGACAAAATGGTCAGACAGATGATGAAATGCTAAGAGAAATCAGGGAAGCTAACCAATTTGGCAGTGCATGGAAGATTTCAATTACCCCAATATTGACTGGGTAAATGTAACATCAGGACATTCTAGAGAATTAAAGTTCCTAGATGTCATAAATGACTGCTTCATGGAGCAATTGGTTCAGGAACCAATGAGAGAGGTAGCTATTTTAGATTTAATTCTTAGTGAAATGCAGGATTTGGTGAGAGAGGTAATGGTGGTGGGGCCACTTGGCAATAGTGATCATAATATGATCAAATTTAAACTAATAAGTGGAAGGGGGACAATAAGTAAATCTACAGCTTTAACACAATTTTCAAAAGGGAAACTTTGATAAAATGAGGAAAATAGTTAGAAAAAAAAACCTTTGCAGCTGCACCTTTCAGTTAAAAGTATTGAACAGGCATGGTCATTGCTTAAAAACACAATCCTAGATGCGCAGTCCAGGTGTATTCCATGCATTAAGAAAGGTGGAAGGAAGGCAAAATGATTACCGGATTGGTTAAAAGGTGAGGTGAAAGAGGCTATTTTAGCCAAAAAAAATCCTTCAAAAATTGGAAGAAGGATCCATATGAAGAAAATAGGATAAAGCATTAGCATTGTCAAGTTAAGTGTAAAACATTGATAAGACAGGCGAAGAGAGAATTTGAACTGAAGTTGGCCATAGAGGCAAAAACTCATAATAAAAACTTTAAAAAATATATCTGAAGCAAGAAACCAGCGAGGGAGTCGGTTGGACCGTTAGATGACGGAGGAGTTAAAGAGGCACTTAGGGAAGATAAGGCCATTGAAGAAAGACTAAATTAATTCTTTGCTTCTGTGTTTACTGAGGATGTTGGGGAGATACCAGTTCCGGAGATGGTTTTCAAGGGTGATAGTCAGACGACCTGAACCAAATCACTGTGAATGTGGAAGATGTAGTAGGCCAGATTGACAAACTAAAGAGTAGCAAATCACCTGGACGGCATTCTAAAAAATGAAATTTCTGATCTATTAGTTAAAATTTGTAACCTATCATTAAAATCATCCATTGTACCTGAAGACTGGAGAGTTTCCAATGTAAGCCCAATATTTAAAAAGGGCTCCAGGGGAGATCCAGGAAACTATAGACCAGTGAGCCTGATTTCAGTGCCAAGAAAAATAGTGGAAACTATTCTAAAGATCAAAATCGTAGAGCATATAGAAAGACATGGTTTAATGGAATACAGTCAACATGGGAAGTCTTGCCTAACAAATCTGCTTCATTTTTTTGAAGGGGTTAATAAACATGTGGATAAAGGTGAACCAGTAGAGGTAGTGTATTTGGATTTTCAGAAGGCGTTTGATAAAGTCCCTCATGAGAGGCTTCTAAGAAAACTAAAAAGTCATGGGATAGGAGGCGATGTCCTTTTGTGGATTACAAACTGGTTAAAAGACAGGAAACAGAGAGTAAGATTAAATGGTCAATTTTCTCAGTGGAAAAGGGTAAACAGTGGAGTGCCTCAGGGATCTGTATTTGGACTGGTGCTTTTCAATATATTTATAAATGATCTGGAAAGGAATACGACGAGTGATGTTATCAAATTTGCGGATGATACAAAATTATTCAGAGTAGTTAAATCACAAGAGGATTGTGATACATTACAGGAGGACCTTGCAAGACTGGAAGATTGGGCATCCAAATGGCAGATGAAATTTAATGTGGACAAGTACAAGGTTTTGCATATAGGGAAAAATAATCCTTGTTGTAGTTACATGATGTTAGGTTCCATATTAAGTGCTACCACCCAGGAAAAAGATCTAGGCATCATAGTGGATAATAGTTTTAAATCGGCTCAGTGTGCTGCAGCAGATGGATTCATGAAGGTTCTGGCAGTGGTGAATAGCTGGATTAGTTAAATTTGTTGGATAAATATTTTCATAACAATCTTTAAAGTGAGCCATCACTCTTACATAACCGGATACTGACTTGATAAGTATCACAATCAGATCTGCGGGTGTCTTAATTGCTCTTCCCCCTTCTACAACCTGTATACATAGAGCTGAAAGACTTTCCCCAAACAAAGACACAGAAGGGTATAATTTATTTTAAAAATGGCCTCTGTTGGAAACAGGATGCTGGGGTTGATGGACCCTTGGTCTGACCCAGCATGGCATGTTCTTAATGAGAACTGAGTATTACTATGACAAAGTATTGAAAACACTAATGACAGAAATTTATGATACGACATTAGTCATAAACTGTATAAAGAACAATGAGAAAATCGGGACCCGGGAGTGGGGATAGGGGAGGGTATGAGGCACAATCCTTTGCCCTATTTTTTTGTAAATTGAGAGATGCCATTGATTTGATGGGGGGGGGGGGGGGGCAGGCTTGACCCAACAGAGTCGAGCCTTGGAACCTGAAGTAAAAGGGAGGAGGGAGTCTGGTTAGGGTATTTAGGCCCTGTGATTTATTTTTTTTTTAATTTAAAGCACTACACCACACAAGGCCAGATAAAAACATAACTGGATATTCAAAAGAATATCCGGTTATATTTAAAATTATCAGGCTACCATTAGCCAAATAACTTTAAACAGGGATATTCAACGGGATGTTTATCCTACTGAACATCCAACGACATGTTATACAGCTAAGCTTAGCCGGATAACTTGTCCACTAAATGTCCTACTGAATATTGGCCTCTGACATTTCCTGTTTTGCTTGCAATTTCTCTTAAAAATGTATTAGTCTTTCTGATTGTTGTTGTACATTTGAGAGGTAATTTTGAAAGGAGTTACACGTGTAAATGTAACATATTGTCGTAGCAATTTTCAAAAACCATTTACTTGAGTAAAGTGCATGTGTGCAAGTAAATCCTATGGACAATTTAATGGCATATATTGTAGCAATTTTCAAAAGCCCACTTACACAGAAAAAGTTCATTTACATGTGTAAAACCCAATTTTAAGCATGTAAATACTTTTTAAAATCAGGTCCTAAACTAATGTTTTAGAGAATTATCTACAGAGATTCCTAAACCTCTTCCTTGAGTGATAACATCCAAACTAGAGTATGTTATTGTATATAAGAAAGTTTAAAATTTTTGCACACACATTTTATTTAAAATCAATTTCTTGTCCGCATAAATCCACTGATTCGTAGCAGACTACAAATCAACATACATATTAAAAACATAATAACAAAGAAATACAAAACAATAAAATAATTCAGAAACAAATACAACTTACAACAACAAATACAACATATACAACATTATTTGC
Organism: Rhinatrema bivittatum; assembly: GCF_901001135.1. NCBI lineage: Eukaryota > Metazoa > Chordata > Amphibia > Gymnophiona > Rhinatrematidae > Rhinatrema > Rhinatrema bivittatum. The sequence goes on from NW_021821539.1 coordinate 26,509, forward strand.
CTGCCACATATCAAGTATTTCTTTAGTTTCCTGTCACATACCATCAAAGGCTGTTTTGAATAAATGCGTCTAAGGCTTTTTTTTTTTTTTTTTTTTTAAAGTTATGCTACACGGAATCTAGTGTAAATGCTCAGAAAGGAAGTTCCGTGTCTCTGGTGCTGCCACCAAAAAAGCTCTCTCTCTTTTAATTCTAAGTCACCCTACTTTAATAGAAGGTACTTCTAGGAGTTTCTTTTTCTCAGATCGTAGCGCTAGGTTAGGCCTATAGATTTGCAATGCAGAGTTGAACCATGGGATTGCATCTCAGATTTTATATGCCACAAAAAAAAAAATTAAAAATTTGACTGGGTACATGATCGAGAAGATTGACGGAGTCAGAGATGTTTTGTCTAATCTCACATGTCAGGCTTGCTGATACCCCTAATTCATTTTCTAAAAAGATGAATTTAAAATGGTGTTTTGAGAGAGATTTTTTGGAGCTCTTTTTGGTTTGAGACTTTATTAAATGCAATATGATTGTGATTTCAATATAGTAAGCTAGATTCAAAGGAGGTCAGAAGCTGTGTTGTAAAGCTTAGAATTTGGGAGGACAGAGAGCTCAGAGAGGATTTCAAAGGTTTATTTTTCTATGGCTCACTTGTAAAGCAACACAGTAAATACTATTTCAGAGATGAGGTCCATGAATGAAAACCCAGAAACTGTATTTTTGTCAAAGATTCAAGTCTAATGCAGCACTTATATTTCAAAGGTAAAATAGTGATAACTATACTGTGCCACATTTCCATGGGGCTGCAGAAGCACAGCTCCATCCTCAAGCACAACATACAATATAGTAACTAGTAAATTAGTCTTCTCATCTGAAGCTTGTTAATAAAAATGCACAATTTTTTTGTTTAAATGAATATTAAGCTAAATTTGTACTGCCTCATATTTCCAAACTTTGATAGAGCGCCCCAGAGGAGAAAAAAAAGTGTGATCCCTCTTACGAAAAGTTTGGGTTTAAAGGATAGGAATCAGAGATTAGAACCACATAGTTTTCCCAGTGGACAGAGGTGAACAGTGGAGCATCTCAGAGATCTGAACTGGGACCAGTACCTATTTATTCATGATCTGGAGAAGGGGGTGAGGTGATCCTGTTTGCAGATGATAACAATTTATTCAAAGTAAGCAGACTGTGAAGAAACGAAGGAGGATCTTGTGAAATTGGGTATCTAAATGGCATATGAAATCTAATGTGGACAAGCGCAAAGTAATGCACATAAGGAAAAAATAATCTCATGTATATGTACAGAATGATATGTTCCACATTAGGAGTTACTACTCAGGTAAGGATCTTGGAGTCATTGTGGACAGAATATTGAAACTTTCATCTCAGTATGCAGCAGTGGTTAAAAAAGCAAATAGAATGTTAAGAATTATTCAGAAAGGAATACAGAATAAAATTGAGAATATCAGTGGATCCATGATGCAAACACATCCTTGAGTACTGTGCAATTCTGGTTATCTCATCTCAGAAAATATATTGCAGAAATAGAAAAGGTATCAAGATAGGCAGCAAACAAGATATAGGACATGAAACAACTCCTGTATGAATACAAGCTTGATAGGTTAGCTTACAGAAGAGATGACTGAGAGGGGACAAAATGGAAGATTATAAAATCATGACTGGTTTGGAACAAGTAAATAAGGAATGGGTTTTTACCCTTGCAAATAATACTAGAACTAGAAGACACACCATGAAACTAGCTGATAGCGATTTAAAACAAATTTAAGAAAGTACTGTTTCAATCCATGCTATAATTAAGCTGGGGAATTTGTTGCTGTAGGATGTGGTCATGGAGTCAGGGCAAAATGTGTCCTGGTGGACCTTGAATTGAGGTATATGTAACACTTCCAGTCAGTATATGTAACACTTCCAGTCAGTCAGCCGTTAGACAGGTACACGGTCCTTCCCCTGAGGATCTGAATTGGTCCTTGGCAGGTCAAACGATTGCTAGAAACACTACAGTGTTTTGGAAATGGAAGGACTAGAGGGCAGAGATGAGTTGAGTCGCTGGACCCAGAGAGCCCCCTATATGCTCATACCTATGTATTTGTGTACTTGTTCTTCTAAGTAGAAGTGTACTATGGAAGTCTTGTTTAAAGTATTGTGAAGTTTGTTTAACTATGCCAAGTATGTAGAAGATTGATATAACTGGATTAACTGAACTGGATCTTGGACTGTGTTTGTATTATCCCCATGCTACATGTTTAGTCTTACCCTGCAGTCTGCTTAAATACTTTTGAATAAACTCCTGCATATACACTAAACTGGAATTGACTCAAATCTGCAAGAAGTCTTTGGTTTAAAATAGGTTTTGATGGGTTTCTGAAGGAATGCCTCTCTTTCTCCTGGGACCAAACAGGAAATGGCTCTCCCCATTAGGATCTGGCAACTACTTCTTACAATCAATCCACATTGCTCACTGTCACAGACAGGAAACTGAGCTCAGTGGACCACTGGTCTGATCCAGTATGGCATTTTTTGTGTCCTTATGGACTGAATGGGTACAGGAACTAAAAATTACTTTATTAGCCTTTCCAGAACAGATCAGACATAGAAACATAGAAACAGAAATGACGGCAGAAGAAGACCAAACGGCCCATCCAGTCTGCCCAGCAAGCTTTCGCACTTTTTTTTTTCTCATACTTATCTGTTACTCTTGGCTCTTACTAACCTTTTTTATTCTATTTCCCTTCCACCCCCGCCATTAATGTAGAGAGCAGTGATGGAACTGCATCTAAGTGAAATATCTAGCTTAATTAGTTAGGGCCATTAACTACCGCAATAAGCAAGCTACACCCATGCTTATGTTTATCCAGACTATGTAATTCAGTCCTTGTTGGTTGTTGCCTAAATTTAGATCCACTAATCTTCATTTCCCCCTGCCTTGAAGCAGAGAGCTATGCTGGATATGCGTGAAGTGTCACTTTCTCCCCTGCCATTGAAGCAGAGAGCTATGCTGGATATGCGTGAAGTATTAGTTTTCTTCTCCTCTGCCGTTGAAGCAGAGAGCTATGCTGGATATGCATGAAGTATCAGTTTTTCTTCTCCCCTGCCGTTGAAGCAGAGAGCTATGCTGGATATGCGTGAAGTGTCAGACTTTCTCCCCTGTCGTTGAAGCAGAGAGCTATGCTTTATATGCATTGAAAGTGAAGTATCAGGCTTATTTGACACATTAGAAGGGCAGCCTGAAGAAGCTTACACTACTCAAACTTTCTTCTTCCAGTACTGTCAATCTGGATACCTCCCTAAGCGTAAGAAGAATAACTTTTCCAATTATAATAGTAATGACATACCAGGTCATCCTTTAGCTCAGTGCTTCCCAACCTTTTCAAGCCAATGGCCCTCCTACATTGAGAACAATGTAGTGTGACACACCAACCTCCACGGAGCAGGCAGTGCAGACATGGCTAAAAGAAGAGCTAGGGAAGCACTGAAAGCCCCACCACTCTTTTTTCCAAAGTGTAAAACAAGGAAGTGGGGGTGGGAGCAGAAACACATATGACCACATCATGATGGCCTAGTTCCCTCTATATACAAGTACTGGATAAGGAAGAAATCAGTGTGAGGCAGGCAGTCGGCTCAGTTAGCTGCCCTGGCTGTACCAGAGCTTCTTCATCACTGCACTCCCAACACTCAGCGTGAGCCACATCCAGTGCTCTGTGCATGTTCTCCCTAGCTCACTCAGCAAAGGGACCGGACAGACGCTAGGCGGACTCAGAGGTGGTGGTGCTGGTGGCTCCTGACGGGAAAGATGAGTGAGTGTTGTGTGCAATGTGTGTGCTGCACAAAGTGGGGCCCAGCTATCAATGCCCTGCATCTGCCCATTAATTACCACACTCTGAGGCTAATGTTATAGCTAAGAAGAAGAGGTTCGCAGAAGGGAGTTCCTAATTATTTAAGAACTAATGCTGGTGTCTCTTGTTGTTGCAAGGTGCTAAGAGCAGAGACCAGGTGCTGGTCAGCATCTGAGCAGACTTTTCCATGGCAGACTGGTTGAGAAACATTGCATTAGCTAGACTTTACAAGATTTTTGGAGTGCTCAAGTCAGCATTCGGTCTTGTGCCTTGCAGTTTATCCAAGGCATATGATAAGGCCTGGAATGGTTCTACACATTACTCTAGTGATAATGCTAGTAGTGATGGCTATTGGGTTTGATTGGAAACTATACGGATAGAAGTTGGATCTGAGAAGTTATTATTACAAAGATAATCCTAGAGACTGTGACTGAAGGAAAATATATTGCAAGAAATGTGGGAGTTGAGAACTTTCTATATTAATAGTTTCTTCTAACAACAATGATTGAAGGAATACATACTGAGATAGATGTGGAAGCTTAGAAGTTGTCCTAAGAGCACTAATGTGAGCAGACCCAGAGTAGCAACCAGTGCAGCTAGGGCCAAAATTGCAGGAGCTTGTGTCTTGATGGGAGCTGCTGGCAGAAACACAAACCAGACATCTGTATGGTTCTTTAACACTGAAAAACAAAAACATAACAATGGAATGAAAGCACAGAAAGAACTGAGTAATGACACAAGCACAAATGCACTGCCTAACTATCCGAAGGAGAAAGAAAAGGCATGCAGTCTCAGAACAGTCCAGCCAGTGTTCAGGGTTTAAAAAATTCCTCCAGGACTTACTAGCCAAAGATGAAATGCTCCTAAAATAATGGTGGGACAGGTGGCAGGAGTACATAGTGAGCACATTTCTTTCCTGGTGAGTGCACTCCCTCCCCATCCCCATGCTCTCCCCTCCCCTTCCACTATTCACCTCTCTCAGGTGCAATCTTCTCTTTCTCTCTCTTTTTGCCCTCCTCCAATTCCCACCACCACACCCTCCCCCCCTTCCCTACTTTTTAAACCCTCTCAGCTCTCATCCTCCCACCTACCTATCCCCCTGAAAGCCCTCTTTTGTTCCTTCTCTCTCTCCTTACTGCCCCCACCCAAGCCCTTTCAGTCTTATCTCTCTCTCTGTACCTCCCAGCCATCTTCTAGTCCTCTCCCCCTCACCCCATCACTGCAGTCCCTTCTCTGTCCTCTAGGGCCCTGATAAGGGTCAAAGATACCACATCTGCCTCCTCCTCCTGCCAGGGCCTGATGAGGGCCAAAGACACCACTGCTTCAACCACAGAAAAAAAACAATCAACTCACCCAGGCAAGAAGAAATTAGATTTTTTCAACTCTGCAAAAGTTAACTACAAAACAACACAACATATCATGCTAAATATATTTTTAAACTATGGCACATACCTGTTTGAACATAATGAGCTACTTTAAGAACTTAATTGACCTCACAAAGTCACACTGTTTTCATTCAACCTTAAAAGAGAGAGAGATAGAGAAAGGGAGGGAGAGAGACTCTATAGAGAACAATATGTCACTCTACTATTTATACCACTGAAAGAGGGGGTACTTTTAACTCAGTATAGGGTAGGTTTGGGGGGGGGGGGGGGGGTTACATACACAGTAGGAGGTACGAACAGCAAAACTGACATCACTGAAGATTTTCTGCTGTTTGAATCGATGAAAGGTACAAGAGGAGTTGATTTGTACAATGCACTCTCCACTTAGCTTGATGAACTCTCTACCTAGCTTGTCTAAAGCTAGGTAGAGAGTGCACTGTACAAATCAGCTCCTCTTGTACCTTTCATCGATTCAAACAGCAGAAACTTATGTATTTACTTATTTAAAAGCTTTTCTATACTGCCTGTACAAGTTATGGCAGATCTAGGCGGTTTACAAGTAAAAATATTCATAAGCAATGTTAATAAAATAATTTGTACTATAAACACAAAATGAAAGAGATTAAAATTCAAAGAGAAAATAAACAAGAGAAATAAGACATTTCGTTACAACATAAATGTAGATGGAAAAGTCATCATGTTTATGAGTCTGGAAAAGCAAGTGAATAAAGGTTAAGTTTTGACAGCTTTTTTGGAGTCTTTTTTAGTTGTGAGTAAACGGATAGGATTTGGTAATGAGTTCCGGAGGATGGGGCCTACTAGAGAGAAAGCACATTTCCGAGTTAGGTCTAACCTGGCTGTTTTAATATTTGGTACTTGTAAGTAGTTTTTATCAATTGAACGTAGATGACGTGGAGGCTGGTAGAGACATAGAGAGGAACAGAACCAGATGGATGAAACATTGTGTGTTAAATTATAAATAATGGTAAGAATCTTGTATTGGATACGTTGGCGGATAGGTAACCAATGAAGTTGTTTCAAAATCTTCAGTGACGTCAACTTTACTGTTCATACCTCCTACTGTGTATTTAAAACCAGCCCTCTCCCAACCCCACCCCACCCCCCAAATCCCACACTGAGTTAAACATATCCCCTCTTACAGTGGTATAAATAGTAGAGCAAGATATTGTTCTCTCTCTCTTTGCCCAAACAGCACGTGCAAACAAAAACCTTTTTCCTGGTAACGTACAGCTAACGTGGGCACAACGCACAGAAAAAAAAGATGTAGCTTTTTCTGGCATCAAAACCTTTGTTGCTGTGCATTACTCTATCGCATTCCATGTTAGGAGCTGCTCATTACCATTAACGCTGCCCAAACTCCTCCCACTTGCGTAGCAAATGTCACATTTGCATATTAGCATGCATTGAGCAATTTAACGCTAAGGTTAGGATCTTAACTCTAGCATTAAGGCCCTAATGCAAAATGAGACCTTGTGAGACTGGAAAATTGGGCATCCAAATGGCAGATGAAATTTAATGTGGAAAAGTGCAAGGTGATGCATATAGGGAAAAATAACCCATGCTATAATTACACGATGTTGGGTTCCATATTAGGTGCTACAACCCAAGAAAGAGATCTAGGTGTCATAGTGGATAACACATTGAAATCGTCGGTTCAGTGTGCTGCGGCAGTCAAAAAAGCAAACAGAATGTTGGGAATTATTAGAAAAGGAATGATGAATAAAACGGAAAATGTCATAATGCCTCTGTATCGCTCCATGGTGAGACCGCACCTTGAATACTGTGTACAATTCTGGTCGCCGCATCTCAAAAAAGATATAATTGTGATGGAGAAGGTACAGAGAAGGGCTACCAAAATGATAAGGGGAATGGAACAACTCCCCTATGAGGAAAGACTAAAGAGATTAGGACTTTTCAGCTTGGAGAAGAGACGACTGAGGGGGGATATGATAGAGGTGTTTAAAATCATGAGAGGTCTAGAACGGGTAGATGTGAATCGGTTATTTACTCTTTCAGATAGTAGAAGGACTAGGGGACACTCCATGAAGTTAGCATGGGGCACATTTAAAACTAATCGGAGAAAGTTCTTTTTTACTCAACGCACAATTAAACTCTGGAATTTGTTGCCAGAGAATGTGGTTCGTGCAGGTAGTATAGCTGTGTTTAAAAAAGGATTGGATAAGTTCTTGGAGGAGAAGTCCATTACCTGCTATTAGGTTCACTTAGAGAATAGCCACTGCCATTAGCAATGGTTACATGGAATAGACTTAGTTTTTGGGTACTTGCCAGGTTCTTATGGCCTGGATTGGCCACTGTTGGAAACAGGATGCTGGGCTTGATGGACCCTTGGTCTGACCCAGTATGGCATTTTCTTATGTTCTTATGTTCTTATGAGAAATGACCCTGTAACACACGGCCATCCCTCTGAAGAGTAAGTATCCCTAAAAGTCAAATGCAGCCAGTGCCGGATTTAGCTATCAATCACCCCTAGAAATTGTTGGTACCATCCGACTCTTCTCCTTTGGACCTCTAATTTATCTATTTCACTTCAAGAACTGCTCCTCTACCCCTTCCTCTGACTCAGACATAATCACTTGCAGCAGATCCCTGCATAGCTGCACTAAGGTGGCTGGGAACAGGCAGATGTTTGGTCCCATAGTCTTATCAGTGAACAGTGTAGAAGGGGCCAAGACTTTGCCCTTCAAGCAGCAGGAGCCAGCAAGTCTTCAGTTCCATGGGCCTTTGGAGATCTAGGAACAGCGCAGAAGCCAACATGTTTTCTGCCCAACATGCTTCCCTCAGAAATGTGACTCCCTTGGGAAAAGTCTAGGGTGCCTGTGCAGAAGTTCATTTCTACATGTAGCTTCTGATCCTCAAACTATGTTATGAGAGCAGGCTAGAAATTATTTTAAATAATAACTATATGCTTCAGGGCAAGAAATATCTCTCTCCAAAGCCTTCATATTTTGATATCTGAGTAAGGGATATATTTATTTAGCATTTCTTTTATTCCGTTAATATCTATACATGCTCAAAGCTGAATATAACACATTCATAAAATACATACAAAACAATAAGAACATAAGAAAATGCCATACTGGGTCAGACCAAGGGTCCATCAAGCCCAGCATCCTGTTTCCAAAAGTGGCCAATCCAATCCAATAAATCACATATCAATAAAATTAAACACAAGTTTAAAACAGACATTTAATTAAAAGCCTCCTGAAAACATAGTGCCTTAAATATTTTGCTGGTAAAATATTCCACAACGGTATGCAAAAGTTTAGGCATCTTTGGTCAAACTATATGTTTCAAGTGATATCTAAGGGGTAGATTTTCAGACCGCGCGAATAGGCGTACTTTTGCTGGCGCATCAGGCGCAAGCAAAAGTACGCGGGATTTTAGTGGATACGCGCGTAGCCGTGCGTATCCACTAAAATCCTGGATCGGCGCGCGCCGAGCCGCGCAGCCTACCCCCGTTCCCTCCGAGGCCGCTCCGAAATCAGAGCAGCCTCGGAGGAAATCCTCTAACGCCCTCCCCTCACCTTCCCCTCCCTTCCTCTACCTAACCCACCCGCCCGGCCCTGTCTAAACCCCCTCCTTACCTTTGTTGGGGGATTTACGCCTCCCGGAGGGAGGCGTAAATCCCCACGCGCCAGCGGGCCGCTAGCGCGCCGGGATGCAACCTGGGGGCGGGTCTGGAGGGCGCGGCCACGCCCCCGGACCTCCCCGGGCCCGCCCCCAAAACGCTGCCGACACGCCCCCAAAACGCCGCGCGACTCGGGCCCGCCTCCCCGACACGCCCCCGACACGCCCCCCTCGGAAAACCCCGGGACTTACGCGAGTCCCGGGGTCTGCGCGCGCCGGTAGGCCTATTGAATATAGGCGCACCGGCGAGCAGGGCTCTGAAAATCCGCCCCTAAGTGAACAGAAGCTGACACAGCCTCTACTCATATGGTAAAAGCCAAACATGACAGCTTTCTGCAATTTTTTTTTAATAAAATCTTTTTATTGAAATTTTCCATAGTATCATGATACAGAGAATATCAGTTGAAAAAATCTTTCCCTCAACTTATATTTTCCCACTTTGTATTATCAGCATCCAAGTTAGCATTCAGGTTTCAAATAAGTCATCCCAAACTTATTCATCACTAAATTGTAATTGTTGTTGTTGAATGTCTTTTGAAAGATTTTGTATAAATGGTTTCTATATTTCACTAAAGCTCAAATATGACTTCACCTTCTTCAGACAGATTGGAATCCCATATAAAACTAGTCCAAGTCTCCTTATCCAGCCGGTTAAGCAGAATACATCTTTTGCCAATCAAACACAACTTCACCAGAAGTCTATGGGATTTACTCACAAAACATTCTCTGACAAATATCCAGTTACACAAAATGATCTTCACAATCACGATTGCCAGTTCATGAATTACCGGTACATCATTCCAAACTATCACAATCCTATAAACAATGTATCAACATAGTATCCTTCTCAACATTTTATGGTTAAATGTTTTTTTATTGATTTTGAATAGCAGTGAATAATACAACCTTGGGGAGGGTGGGTTCCTGAACTCTCCCCAAACCTTAACGTTCAGTAAGACAAACAACATCAACAGAGTATACCCATCCCTTCCCACTCCCCTTCCCCAAAACCCCACAGAAGGCAAGTAGGTGTGTTACAAACCATAAGGTAATAAATCCGTCCAATACATTCCATTCTATAATACCAAGAGATTAATCATTGAGTACAAGACTACGTATGCGATGTGGGAGTGACTGAAGGTAGGACTGCCAAATATTAAGAAAGCGCAGTCTATAACGTGGCGAGTGGCGAGAAGCCAGGCATTCCATTGACATCATCGTATATAGACTGTTTCTCCAAGCCCAGAAGGATGGGACCTCAGAGGAATGCCAAACTGAGAGAATTATCTTTTTTCCGACAAGACAAGCTTTATGCAGAAACATGAGCGAACCAGGATATCGAATCCAAATGGGGGATACACACCCAAACAGCAGCCATAATGGTTGCATCTATTCCCGACATAAGCACAAGTGGAAGACAGAAATAACCCTATGCAAAATTCTTTAGTTCACGAAGTGTCACAATTTCAGTAATCAATCATCATCAAATTAAAAACTTAGCCTGTTGCTAAATTTTTGTTCAATGTGAACCGAGGTGATGTTTTGTAACGTGCCGCGGTATATAAAAATCCTTTAAATAAATAAATAAATACATAAAATCACTGACCCCTACCTCTGCTTTCTGACTGAGGCAGTGGGCTTCAGTTCTCCAGAAGTCACTCAGGTAGCCTACACTGGGAGCTCAGCTGCATGGGTGTGTGCAGGCACTTCAGATCCTACGATGGGCCCCTGCAATCCTCCTCCTGCAGCTTCTACTTCTCCCTGTTTCTCGAGTCTGTGGCATCAGTGCAATCCTCCCTGCTCCATGTGACACACCGACAGAAAGATAAGGCACTGCCCAGGTATCAGCACACGATGATGGTGGCTCCAGCATGCCTTGCATGCAGTCGCACATGTGGCAGAAGACAGAAGCAAGTGCAGCAAGAGAGAAACACAGACAGCAGCACTGCCCCTGCGCCCACCCCTCCAACCTCTCGGCACCCAGAGGTTTACTCATCCTGCCCGGAGACCTGGTAATTTTCTGTAAATATCTGGAATCTCTGGGTAAATCCGCAGCATGGTGTCACAGTTCTGAAATAACTGGGATTCCTTCATACTCCATATACCCTTGATGACAGAGGATATCTGAAAACATCACTACACCTCTGATGTAAACAACCTCTATAAACCAACACCAAGAAGCAGCATGCTTGCTTTGTGCATGAATCCTATATATTGCTCATTTTCTAGATCTAATTTTCAGTAATTTTCTTACTGTTTATCTTGCAGAGTATAAAATAAAATGTATTTACAAAAATGGGCTAAAGCTGAATTCAATTAGAGCTGGGGCAGGAGAAAAGATTATTTCCAGAGATAAGCAATTGTATTCACAATAGCACAAATTTAGTATATACTGTAGAAATAAAAGCAATCCTTTCTTTCAGCAATTAAAAATAGAACCTTGATCGCAGAAAGCTCTTAAGGGAAGAACATCCGTTATGACATTTGGCATATTTTATAGGTCTCTCTCTCTGCTGATTTTGACAATTCATAAAAATTCAATCATTCAGTCTGTACTTAACAGAGAGCAGAAACATGTTCTGTCTTAATGTGACAGCAATTGATGAAATGCTGCCTGGCACTGGTGAGGTGAATAAATGAGGCAAGCAGTGGCACAAGAAGGTTAAGCAATGGGCAATACTGGGCCTATGAGAGAGGTAAAGGTAGGTGAGGGGCTGCACAATTTTTATTTGTTATATTTGATTACTTACTTCCTGCCATGAAAACCCAAAGTTTGCTTACCAGTAAATAGGCTTCTCCGTAGACAGCAGGAAGAATCATCAATAATATAAGGGTGATGTAATCTGAAGGTGCTGTCATGGACCCAGCTCTCAAAGCTCTGTAAAAGTTTTAGTAAGCATGCATTGACGTTCCCACATGCACATGTGGCCCTGTGAGTCTCTCAGTCTCTTCCAGAGCTTAAGTGGTTGACTCTCCAGGGAAAGAGGTGGCTATTAAGAATGGCTGGTTCATCCTGTCTATAGGAGAACCCTGTTTACAGGTAAGTAAATGTGCTTTCCTCATTTAGAAGCAGGCAAGAATAAGCCGTAACACATGGGGAGTTCCAAGGTGAGAGCGTCAAGGTGAAGCAATTATTAAAAAAAGACAACTTGAACCCCACAAGTGAAGTGTGGACTACTTGGTGAAGTGACTGTTAAAAAAAAAAAATGCTTCCTCAAAATTATTGTCTGTTCGGTACATTAGGTAGACAGTAATGGAACATGAAAGTATGAATTGATATTTTCAATGGACAAGGTCCTGAGATGATCCACTAAAATTGCCATGGCTCTCATTTGATGATCCTTGACATAGCTAGCTTACAGATTGCAGACTAACACATAACAGTGTATGATACAGTACTCTAGCCAATTGAACAGAGTTTGCCAATTGCTCTTCCCAATCTATTGGGATCGAAAGACACAAACATCTGAGAAGCTTGATAGTAAAGACGAGTCTTCTTTAGACAGTATGCCAGGGCTATCTTGCAGTCAAGAGCCTGTTCTCCTTCATGCACATTTGGTCTTGGAAAAAATATTGATAGCACAATAGCTTGGTTAATGTGGAATGCATATACCACCTCTGGAAAGAATGTAGGATGAGCTCAGAGAACAACCCTGTTATGAAAAACTGCACGCATGGAGAATAACAAGTCAGAGCCTAAAATGTGCTTACTCTTCAAAATTACAGCAATAATAAATTCTTTCCAGGTGAGCAAATCTACTAACTCGAGAGGTTCAAAGGGATGCTCCATGTGTTGAGCAAGAACTATGTTGAGATTCCAAGGTACTGGAGAGTTAATGACTAAAGACTTGGAATGCCACAGATTGTTCATGAACTTTGATATTAATTGGTGGAGAGAAATATTGGAGCCCCTTCCACCTGCTGGTGATGGTACTGAGATGAACTTTAATTGAAGAGGTGCTTAGGCCTGAGGACAAGAGGAAGAATAGATAGTGAAGCAAATTCCTCAGACCACAGGTGAAGAGATCTAGTTGACTGGACCCACACTATGACAAAATCCTTTTCCACTTGAAGATGTATAATGTGGTTGAAGGCTTTCTAGCTGAAATCAGTACATCTTCCACCTCCTTTGGAAAGCGTATGGAGGAGACTACTGCAAGTTCAAATCCATGCTATCAGGCCAACAATTGCAGGTTCAGAATGCAGAGCCTACCATTATTCTGTATAATGAGAAACCAGTAACAATCCCAATGGAATAGGAAACTGAACTAACAGAAATAAATTATGGATACCACACTTATATCCAGGCCGGTTTTATAAGGATTAACTACACCTTGCCCTGAAGGACCTTCTGTGTAGTCCTGGCAATAAGAGGAATTGGAAGGTATGGATACAGCAAACTGGTGCTTCAGTTTAGCACAAACGTATCAGTAGCTAAACTGCTCAGACACATAAAGCAGTATTTCTTGACCTTTCTGTTGTCCACTGGAGTGATCAGGTCAGGCACTAACAATCCCAGTGACTAAACAAGTCATCTGCATCCATTTGGTCTAAGGGCTAATCGCGCTTATAGCACTCTCTGAGTTGGTCCGCCAATGTATTCTGGATTCCTGTAAGTTAGGTCACTTAGAGATGAGTATTGTGATGACCAGTCAATGACCAGATTCAGAGGGCCTCCTCATAGACAGCGAGAAGCCCATATGTCTTTGTTTATGTAAAATATGGCAACCTGGTTGTCCGTCTGCTGAAGATTCTCTTGCCCGAGATTAGGTGAGAGAAAGCAATTAATACACGTGGATGGCTTGCAGCTCTAGAAGGTTTATCTACAGATGATTTTCCTCTAAAGAACCATGATCCTTGGGTCCATGCTGCATTTGTGTGTGCCCCTCAATACTTGGTGAAGGCACTGGTAGACAAGGATTACTTGATGTGCTAAGACAAGCAGTGAAATATCTATGCTTAGGACTTCTGCAGGGGGTTATAGAGATTTGTTGGGATAATGGTTGATAGAGCTGATTCCATTGGCTTTGGAGGTCCCATTAAAGAACTCGCATATGCAGATGAGTCAAAGGAACTACATGCACTGCTGCAGCCATGTACCCAAGAAGAACCATGACCAGCCTTGCTGATGTTTGGTCCCAGCAATGTGGCTCCTTCAGTGAGAAGAAATACCTTCTACTGAAGCAAGTTTATCTAAGCTCCTATGAACTGAATTATTTGAGACAGAACCAAGCTGGACTTGGAAAAGTTGACAAGGAAACCCAGGGATTAGAGAAGTTGTATGGTTGTATCAAGGGATTTCAGGATTATTACTGGAGATGGACCTGTTACCAACCAATGTTCAAGGTATGAGAATATGCAGACTCCCTGCTGACAAAGTTGTGCAGCCACACCCAAAGCCACCAAAAGGACGTGCCTTTTACTGGTAGTGGACATCACTTACTAAAAGCCTGAGGAACTAACGGTGGGCGAGGTGAATGGAATATGCACACGAGTGTCTTTCACATTCAGAGTGCACTTGCAATCCCTCAGTTAAATGAAAGGGAGAATTATATGGAGGGAGTTCTTTTTGAACCTCTTCAGAACCAACATGTTCAGCCTTCGCTAGTCCAGGATAGATATCAATCCCCTTGATTTCTTGGGAATTAGAAAACTTTTGGGAGTAAGTGACATCACTCCCGGGAATGGCTACTTAATCCTCAAGCACTGATGAACCTAAGCAATCTTAAAACACAGATTCAAAAAGAGTTAAACAAAACTCACTAACCGCCCTGAGGAAAACTTGCTGGATATAGGGACCAGATGGAAAACAGCAGATATAAAGACTTTGATGCCAGCAATATGGGCTCAAAACATGGGAGTCATTCACAACTATCATAGCAACAGTTCTCCTCAGAGTCGGATGAGGAAAGCACATCGGGGGTACAAAATGGCGCAGACAGCAAAGCGCTGACACCAGCAGATCTCAAATCATGGTTGCACGATTTAAAGAAAGAAGTGATGGCAGTAAAAAGTGAGATTGTGGAAGTATCAGATTTGAAAGGAGAAATCAGAGATCGGGATAGAACTGAGGAGTTGGTATAGCATGCAAAAGACCATGAGGGACATTTGGTGGAGATGAAAGAAATGACATCTGGCTTGGCAGCAACACATTCAGCCCTACTTGAGAGGTTGGAAGATTTGGAAAACAGATCCAGGCACGATAACCTCAGATCGAGAGGGGTGCTTGAAACTAGCGAGTACGAGGACGCGGTAGCAGTGATTAGGAAAGTAAGACTTAGCTCCAACAAGATGATCAAGACAGTGGAGATCCCATAACTGTACGTACTGGGCCCAAAAAAATGGTAACTCTCCTTAGAGATATTATTGCCTGTTTTCAAGACTTTCCTATTAAGGAAAAGGTGCTGGCCAAGGCACAAGTGCCTGGTTCTTTTGAATGGAAGGGCCATAAATTGGCTATTTACAATGATCTAGCACCAGGCACTTTACAGAAATGTGCAAAGCTGAGAGAAATCACTGCTAAGCTCAAAGGGGAAAATGTGAAATATAAATGGCTGTTCCCCTTTGGCTTAATCTTCACAATGAGCGGGAAGAGTTACAAAATTAAAACTAAGGAAGAAACGGTGCAGGCCATAAGGAAAGTGAAAGAGACATCAGGGGCTTGCCACAGGGAGATATTAAGAAACGTGTAGGGGTTTTGGCATTAGTAAAAAATACCTTTGCTAAGTGGCAGTGAGTACAAGGAGGAAAGAAGTCAAGTAAAACTTGAAGGGGAATAAATAGCTGAATTGGTTGTCCAAGAAGCCAATGGGTAACTGACACATCAGAAACTGTGCGGTCTACAGTTTGAAAGTCAGATGCACTCTTCTGACTGAACATTGGTTGAACAGTTAAAGTATTGTGATTTAAGCTTATAATAGGATTTTTATTCTTTTTTCTGGTTTGCACTGTTTCTGCACTATTGCTATAATATGTATTAGTCTTTGGGTTCCAGGGGGAGTATGACTGCAAAGCTGAAGTCAGCAACTGGAAGTGGGGTTGTTCCTTAATAGGAAATCTGTCAGAAATGGTTGGAGGGGGGGGGGATGCAGGAGGGTTTGGAGGGGAGGGGAGGGGAAGGAGAAGGGGAAGGGATGGTGGTTATGGAAAGGTAGGAGGGTGTATTCTGTGGGGAAGGGGAATTACTGGTAAGAAGGATGAGAGTGCTGCAGAAGTGGGGGAGGAGGGGTGTGGGGTGGGAAGATGGTTTGGAAACTATAGAAGGAACAAACGATGCCCGGAGTCTTAATAGGAATCTGGAAGGATTGATTTTGACATGCTGCCTATGAGCGTCCCTAAATGTTAGAAGGCTTTACTATCCCGGTAAAGCATCAGCTGATAATCAATGAACTCCATAGATTAAGAGCTGATATAGCTTTTTTTTTTTTTTTTTACAAGAAACATATCTGCAAAAACCGGATTAAAATTTGCTGAGGAATAAAAACTATACATATATATTTTACTGGCTTCTGCTCCTGTCAAGAAGAAGTGCAATGGGAAGGATATATTGTTGCATAAATCTGTAAATGTTGGAGTAGAAGTGAAGAGAGACAAGGAGGGCATGTGAATGCAGTAATTGAAGGGCAGAAAATAATACTGGCAAACATTTATGTCGCTAACCGGGATCAGGGAATTTTTTATGATGAGATGACAAATATATTAATGCATTTTACAGGTTTGCTCATATTGAGAAGAGATTTTAATTTAACTTTACGGTCGGAGTTGGATAATTCTCATAAATTAACTCAATCTCAAAAAGAGGAAAGAAAAAAATTGCCTGGAATGCTAGACACTTTGGGAATTGTGGATGTGTGGAGAATGTTGAACATGACAACTGTAGATTACACATTTTATTCGGTACTGCATTATTCTCCGTATCAAACTTTTAGGGTCATTTATCAAAATGCGATGTGGCCTTATCGCGTGTTAGGGCCTTATCACATGAGATAATGTCCTACTGCATGCGATAAAAGCTGCATCGCGGTGCTATTATTTAAATGAGGGAAAGGAGAGGAGTGTGGGAAGGGTTTAGGCGTGATTATGGACCTGACAGCGCTGCAGGCGATAATGTTTTCCACATTATCGCCGGCAGCACCAAGGGAAATAACTACACCTTTTCCCATGGCACTATGGGTGTGAAGTGTGCGGCCCGCCCGCAACTGCGCCGGGTGAAAACGCACCACCGCGATGCGGTCAGCTGCACAATTTCGCCCCCTGCCCCTTTTTTTTTAGCTATATTTATAGCTGTATGTTGGAATTTTCCGCAGATAAGCAGGGCTGAATTAGCCATGCTTTCTGGGAGTGTCCCATGGCGGCTCTCGGCAGGAACTTCTAGCAGCGAAGTTTGCTGCTGCACGCCTGCCAGTGCTATTCTCACGCGGCTAAACAGTCTCTTGTCAATTCTTTCTTTCCCCGCACACAATTTGGACGCGACTTCTTCGTCTCCTGTCTTCTTCACTATTTCCTCTCAACCTGTGCAACTACTCAAAACCTCTCAAAATGTGCAACTACTGTAATACCGTTGCACATTTTGTAAATATTTTTCCCATTTTTAGATTATTGCTATTTATTGTTTTCCTTTAAGTTTGCCTCATCCAAGCTTCCTCTTCTATTTTTCGGTTGTCCTGTTCCCCCCTCCCCTGTTCATTGTATTTTCCATCTTTTTGTTACTCTGTAAACCGATATGATGTGTATTTTAATGTCGGTATAGAAAAGCTGTCAAATAAATAAATAAATAGACCTGACAGCCCCAAACACTTTTCAGTGCTCAATATGGCCCCAAAGGCCCCCAGGTTTAAATTTTGCTGTTGTGGCAAAATTATGTCTGCGACTGACGGCCATAAAATCTGCTATCTCTGCCTCGGGCCCAACCATAATATGGCAGCCTGCTACGATTGTGGGAAAATGTCCCCCAGGGCCCAGAGACAACAGGCCGCAAAAATAAGTCACCTCAGAGAGAGGGTCTGGGATACATCGGGGTCCTATGCCCCACAACATTCAGCTCAATTTTCCCGAGCCAGGGAAACCAGCAGGCTGAGGGACACCAAAAGAGCCTCCTCTCTTCAACCCGCCTCCACACAAAGAGACCTAGAAGGTAAGGTCGGGCAGTCCCCTCCCAAGAGGCCTCATAAAGACCCGATTTTCAAGCTCTTCCTGGGACAGAGATGCTTCGTCTGCATTGGGGTATCCTAAGTCGGCGCAGGGAGACGCATCGAGCCAGAACCAAGATCTGGTGCATTGGATATCAGCTGATGCACGGCCCCATCTGACTCACTCAATGCTAGATGCCGTCATGGTTAAAGCCTGGGAGACTCCTTTCTCCATAACCACCATGTCCAAGAAAACAGAAATGAAATTTTGAATGCGCAAATCTCAGCACTTTGCCACAATACAACTTTCGCATGCCTCCATTGTTGTGGATTCTGCTATGAAAAAGGCCAGAAAGACACGTTTGTACTCAATTACTCCACCAGGCAAAGACAATCATTACCTAGATGATTTTGGGCAAAAGTTATTCCAGGGATCAATGCTAAATGCTAAGGTGCAGCAGCATCAATTTTATATTACTCAGTATCTCTATGAGTGCCTCCAACGTCTAAAATCGGAGGAGGACCAACCATCAGGATCAGACCAGCGCAAGCATTTGGTGACTGATTTAGAAGAAGGCCTACATCACCTTTTACACACCATCTATGAAGCCTTTGACATATCTTTTACGCGCCATCTATGAAGCCTTTGACATATCGGCCCGGATATCTGCAGTCGCTATTGCAGCATGGCTCATTGCATGGCTGAGGGCATGCGATCCGCGAAGATGCACATGACAAACTTGCCGATCTCCCCTACAAGGGAGATAACTTATTTGGTGATAAACTTCGCGAGACGGGGTCTCAGTTTAAAGAACAGAGTGTGGCAGCAACTTCTTTTACCGTCTTCCAAGATCAGTCTACCTCAAGATGATATTATCCCTCTCTACATTAATGGTGGGGGTGGAAGGGAATTAGAACCAAGAGCTAAGAGAAACAGATAAGTATGAGAGAAGAAATGAGGGAAGCTTGCTGGGCAGACTGGATGGGCCATTTGGTCTTCTTCTGCCGTCATTTCTATGTTTCTATGTTTCTATGTATAGAAGGACTTATTATCCCCGGTGCTCTTACAAGCCATACCCGCCACACCATCCCCCTTATGTCACCCAGAGGTCTCAACCGGCCCAGACACAGCCTCAACAGGGCAGACCCCGCATGCAGCGCACACCCAAACCACCCCCAGTCGCTGCTCCCAAAACCCAACCGTCTTTTTGATCCATCCACGACCACAGCTACCACCAAGCAGTCGGTGGCCGACTTACTTCTTTTGCATCAGCATGGGAACAGATTACATCAGACCATTGGGTCCTTTGCATCATCCACAATAGCTACCACCTCAATTTCAAAACGCTTCCCCCGTTACCGCATTTGACTGCTCCTTCCCAAGAGATTGACACCCCCCCTCCTTTTGCGGGAGATCAAACTACTCCTGAGCCAAAAGGCGATACGGAAGGTTCCCTGCTGTCAACAGTCCCTGGGATTTTATTCTCGATACTTCCTCATATCCAAGAAAACTGGGGGACTACAACCCATCTTGGACCTCAGAGAGTTGAGCAGGTTCCTCATCAAAGAAAAATTCAAGATGACTTCTTTGAAGAACATCTTACCCTATCTACAACCCACAGATTGGATGTGCTCACTGGACCTCAAAAATGCTTAGGCCCACATACCCATGCACCTCTCTTCATGGCGCTACCTATGTTTCCAAACTCACAAACAGCACTATCAATATCAAGTTCTTCCCTTCAGCTTCTCATCAGTGCCCAGCGTTTTCACCAAATGTCTTGCGGTAGCTGTGGCCCACCTTCACAAAGAGGGCATAAAACTCTTTTCCTAACTCAATGATTGGCTCCTAGTAGCCCCAAGTCAGGATTTGATTCATACCCAGAAAATCAGAGTCCTATCCTGCTTGGGAAACATAGGCTTTTTGGTCAACTACGATAAATATCACCTCAAACCTTCTCAAATAAAACAATTTATAGGAGTGCTCATCAGCACGCAACTTTGCAAAGCCTTCCTCCTGGAAGACAGAATCAACACATTTCAAACCCTGGCCACCAGGTCAATGAGGGATCTACAGCAACCCATTGCACATCAAGTTTTGACGCTTTTGGGTCACATGGCAGCAGCCACTTATGCGATACCTCATGCCCGTCTATACGTGCAACACCTCCAGTGGGGCTTGAAATCCCAGTGGTCCCAATGTTTTCATCAGATGTCCCAGAAAATAATCTTAACCCATTCCATGATTAAAGATATTGACTGGTGGTTACGTCCAAAAACTCTACACTCAGGTGCGCCCTTTCGGCATCCACCCCATCAGATCGTATTGACTATAGACGCTTCCACGACGGGATGGGGAGCCCATATTTTGCATCTGAAGACTCAGGGCCTATGGTCGACAGAAGAGCGAAACTGCCAAATCTCTCTATTAGAACTCTGTGCCATTCGCTATGCGTCTACACCTTCTCACTGATTCTTCAACACAAATCAGTTATGATTTACACGGACAACTAGATGGCCATGTACTATGTAAACAAACAAAGGAGGAGGATTAGGATCCAGGACTCTATGCAAAGAATCTGTACTACTACTAGAGTGGGCATTAGCGCACTCAATTTAGCTTCAAGCAACTTATCTTCCCAGCGTGAGAATCTCTGAAGCGGATAGGCTCAGCCGTCTCTTCCACCCCCACGAATGGAAACTGAACAACAAGGTGACGGCCTACATCTTCCGATGTTGGGGCACACCTCTAGTAGCCTCTTTGCCACAGAACGCAACTCAAAGGTGCAACAGTTCTGTTCCCTACAACAAAGCAATCACAGAATAGCCCAAGATGCCTTTCTTCTACAGTGATCGAATGGCCTTTTCTATGCATTCCCTCCAATTCTGATAGGACAGGTACTACAAAAATGCATCTCGGACAATTCAGACCTCATCCTCATTGTCCCGGTGTGGCCCCGGCAGCTGTGGTACACCTACCTGGTACATCGCGCCATTCAGTCACCCATTCTGCTCAGAAACAAACCAGGCCTCTTATCACAAGAACAGGGACATTAATACATCTATGCAAGACTCCCTCCACCTGACAGCGTGGAGACTGAAAGGAAAGCACTGAGTCATCTCACCATCACTCAGGACATCCAAGATATCCTGATCTCAGTGAGGAAGCCTTCCACGAGGAGAAATTATGCTAGCAAGTAGTCACGATATCAACGATGGTGCATAACAGAATCCTTGGACCCTTTCCGTTCTTCACCGGAACAACTACTTAAATACCTTCACCTACTTTTTAGTTCTGGTCTTGTGATATCCTCCATCAGAGTGCACCTCAATGCCATCGAAGCATACCATTCCTCCAGTGAGGGCAGCGCCATCTCTACGCATCCTCTAATATCACGCTTCATGAGGGGTGCCTTACACCTCAGACCCCCGTGATACCTCCTGCCGTCCTTTGGGACCTGAATGTTGTACTAGATTCTAGATTCTGATGTTTCCACCCTTTGAACCACTAGATAAAGTGGACTTAAAATTTTTAACCTGGAAAGTGCTATTTCTCGATGCAATCACATCAGCCTGATGAGTCAGGGAACTGCAAGTACTAGTGCATTATCCTCCTTTCCTACAGTTCTATCATGACAAGGTCACCCTGCGGACTCATCCTTCCTTTGTTCCCAAGCTGGTCTCGGCCTTCCACCTCAATCAGAGGACCAATTCCCCTCACAGACCATCGCAACTGTTTCTTTCCTACAATCCAATTGCCCCATGACTGCCGGTGACCAAGCACACACTGGCTAGCTGGTTAACCCAATGCATCAAATTCTGCTATCACAATCAACCAGTCTCTCTATCATCAAAAGCCAAAGTCCATCAACTAAGGGCGGTGGCAACTTCCATTGCCCATTTACAAGTTCCTCTTCAGGACATTTGCTAAGTAGCAACATGGTCGTCCTCCTTGCACACTTCCTTCTCCCACTACTGTCTTCAATAGCATGCCAAATCGAACGCCCTAATGGGCCATGAAAGCATGGGCTATGAAAAGCATGGGCTATGAAAGCAGAAAGCATGGCTAATTCAGCCCTGCCTATCTGAGGAAAAAAGCAAGTTTGCTTACCGTAAACAATGTTTTCCATAGATAGCAGGATGGATTAGCCATGCGTCCCCACCCTCCTCCCTGGACACTCTATGTTTCTCATATTCCTTTCTCCTACTCTTTTATGGTTTCCTTTCTGTGCTTTGAAATCAACTGACAGGAGACCATTTAGCCACACGGGAAGAGCACAGTGCAGGCGTGCAGCAGCAAACTTTGCTGCTAGAAGAAGTTCCCGCCGAGAGCCGCCAGAGGGCGCTGCCAGAAAGCATGGCTAATTCATCCTATCTATGGAAAACACCATTTACGGTAAGCAAACTTGCTTTTTGTGGATTATAAGTGTTTTAAAAATAAAAAATAGATATATGTCATGTCTGGCCTCTTGTTTCATGGGACAAGTCACTAAAGCTCATATAGAAAGTAGAGTTTGGAAAGATCATGTCCCAATATGGGGAGAAATTCAGAGTTTCAGCCTCTATAATCCAAAACAATTCTGGAAGTTAAATATTATTTTATTGAAAGAGGAAGAGATCTGCATAAAGATCCAAAATGAGATTCACCGGCTATGTGCAGTTAAACAATACACCTGAAATTAACCCTTCTCTACCATGGGATTGTTGAGAGGTAAACTAATTATCAGGCCGATACAGTACAGTGTGCTTCGACGGAGCGCACTGTTAACCTGCCCTTGGACGCGCGTTTTCCCTTACCCCTTATTCAGTAAGGGGCGGAAAACGCGCGTCCAACCTGCGGAACCTAATAGGGCCCTCAACATGCAAATGCATGTTGATGGCCCTATTAGGTATTCCCGCGCGATACAGAAAGTAAAATGTGCAGCCAAGCCGCATATTTTACTTTAAGAAATTAGCGCCTACCCAAAGGTAGGTGCTAGTTTCTGCCGACTTCATATGATGGCGATATTAAGTTGGAGGTCCCGAAGGGTAAAAAAAGTAAGAAGAAATTTTTTTAAATGGGCCGGCGGCTGTCGGGTCGAAACCGGACGCTCAATTTTGCCGGCGTCCATTTTCCGAGCCCATGGCTGTCAGCGGGCTCGAGAACCGACGCCAGCAAAATTGAGCGTCGGCCGTCAAACCTGCTGACAGCCGCCGCTCCGGGCTAAAAGGAGGCGCTAGGGACGTTGTTAGTGTCCCTAGCGCCTCTTTTTGCCCGTTTCTACCGCCGGGCCTCATTTAAATAGAGAATCGTGCGCACAGGCGAGTGGCCTGTGTGCGCGCCCGGAGAGCAGGCGTTCGTCTGCTCTCCTGCGGACTTTACTGAATCGGCCTGTGAGTGGGCATCACAAAAGAAGAGAGATAGACAACAGAAAGAGAGGGAGTTGCAAAATGCGACAGAGAAATTAGAAATAAGTCACAAAGAAAATGGCTCCATAAAAACATTGGGGAGGTTAGAACGGGTGAGGGCGCAATTGAAAGAATGAAAAATAGATAAAGTTAGTCTCCAAATGCTTAGGCTGAAGCAAAATTATTTTGAGCATGTAGACAAGGCATCTAAAGCTCTGGCAATCAAATTGAAAAAATGACAGGCACAAACCCTTATCAATAAGATCTGGAATGGTAAGGGGAACTTCTTAAGAAACCCAGAACTGATTTTGAATCACTTTAGACTAATTTATCAAGACCTATATACAACGGATAAGAAGATAAAGGATTAGTTACCCTAGCTGACCTTGGAGAAATGAGAGGGATTACTAGGAAAACATCCAAATTTGATACACAAATGGCCATTAAGGGGCTGCAACCTAATAAATCACCAGGCTTGGATGGGTATACAATCAGGTTTTACAAGCAGTTTGGTAATATTTTGACATCTTTGCTGAAGGAGTTGTTTAATGATCTTTTGAAAAATGGAACACTTCCTGCCTTCATTGAAATTAGCAGAGATCACGGTGTTACCTAAAGGAGGTAATGAGAGAACGGTCTACAACTCATAAAGACCAATATCTTTACTGAACACTGATGTAAAATATTGACTAAAATATTAGCTGTTTGACCAAGATGATGCCCTCTTTAATACAGTCAGGTTTTATCATGGGAAGGAGAACTTCTGAAAGTATCAGGCAAGTATTAAATACAATCTGGACTGCGCAAGGGAGCAAACGGATATCAATGCTGTTATTGATAGATGCAGAAAAAGCTTTTGTCAGAGTGCATTGGGATTTTATGTATGCAGTATTAGGGAAAGTAGGTACTGGGGATAATTTTATTACTTAGGTAAGGAAATTATATAACCTACCAGCTAACCCCAGCACGCACACTGAGACACACCGCTGAACTAGCGTCCTATAGAAGGCAGCTGAACACATAGGCAAAAGCACGCAAAAACTCTGTCATGGCCTATGCAGCGCACAGTGGAAATGCCTCAGAGCGGGGCCTAGCTAAAAAAGACCACTCAACCCGTCAGGCTACCCCCATCCCTGGGACAAACGTTGGAATGGTGTTCTGAGCTCGGAGACCGGAGAAGAAGAATCCCTAAAGAACCCTCCTTTACTATCTCTGTAATGTATCTTTCTTTTAAGCTTACATGAGCTCAGCCCTTCCTGGCTGAGTACAGAGACAGTCTCCAGCTGCAGAGGGAAAGGGCCTCTGCCATCATCGCCACGCTCAGCTTCCTGCACCTGCTGCTTTTAAGCTGTGCAATCAGCTACGTCTACGCTGACTGAAAACCAGTTTCCGGACCAAGTCACACATCTGCGGGACCATGGAAATCACCTCAGGAATTCTCAACTTGGGGAGGGACCATTTGGTATCACTGCAGAAGAGTGGGGCAATCAATTCTCCTTTTTTTTTTAATTCTCCTTCTAAAATCTGAAGCAATCCTTAGTAGGGATATGCACATCCATCATCTGTGGGAGACTGAGAATACTAGGAGGCTGATATCACTGCAAGACTATATAATCTGTAACGTCAGCTTGCTCCATCTGCATCTTCTGGTAAAGGTGCATAACCCACTGATCCTGAATCCATCTATCCACATGCTAGGAAAATGTGAAATAGCTGTGCACTGGAAAGAAAGAGCCACCAAGTAGACTCTCACTGTATAAGAGATTATGGAGGACCTATTAAATGGATCAGATAAAAGCACTAAGACAGCATTATGTTGCTTCCTTTGTTCAAGTGTGAACACTATTTCAAAAGTGGGATAAGCAACAGAATTCCCTCTTTTTGGACACTTGATCTGCCGTATGGCTAAGGACTATCGATGACGGGGAGTGGGGAGGAAGAATCTGGGGATTACGGGATAAGAGAACTTTGTAATGTGCTGTTTGAAATATTTATGTATGTTGGTAAAACGTAATAAACAAAAAATTATTAAAACAGAAAACTTCCAGCCACATTCCTGTGAAGGGTCAAGCTCAATCTTCTGTTGAAGAATCAACTCCATTTCCATTTGAAGCTGGGCAGACTGAAAAGGATCAGAACTAAAGAATGAAATCCGTTTGGTCAAAGGAAGGTGAGAGAAACAAATGGTAGCCAAACTACACAATTTTCAGAACTCACTGGTCCCTGCTGTCAGGAAGGAGGGCTTAGACCCTTCACCTCAGTAGAGAAGGCATTTTTCAAGGTGGTCAAAAGCTAGTTTCAGGCTGAGACTGCTACTGTTGCCGGGCCTTTAGCAACACCTCTTCCTCAGCCAACCTCTAATGGACAGCTGCAGCTGTTGAACAGTGGGAGGAGCTTGATGACATTGAAAAGGGAGAACTGGACATCTTTGTAGGAAAAGTGCTGGCATCAGGCTGGACCCAGCTGGTCCCATCACTGCTGTTAATGACTAAGGTGGATTGACGCTCTTTAAATCAGAGCCACCGTCTCCTGTATTTTGTTGCCAGACAAGTTGTCTCCTGTACAGGGAACATCTGTCAGACAGCCATGTACATCTTCATGCAGCCCACACACTCGCAACCATGTGAGACTTCAAGCTCCAACGAAAGTGAGCTAAGTCTGGCTGCAGTGTGAAAAGTTTCATACATGGAGTGGATCAGATACTTCTCACATTCCTCCATGTCTTTCAGTTCTCAACAGAAGTCCACTTGCCCTGGATCTGATGATTCCATCAAATGTTTCATCTGCTACATGCATTTGTGTAAATACTGTACCATGCACAGCTGATAACTGCAGTCAAGCATTATGCATGGATCCTTGGAAGACCTTTTTCCCCAGACACATCCAACACTTTTAGTTCTTTCCAAGAGGTGTGTTAGTGTGATCCCAGGTGCTTGAACAATACCAACTCACCACAGAAAAGTGCGACTCTATAGTTCAAGTTTTTTGGGCCACCAGAAGACAAAATGGTCGGGGGGTCTGTCACATTCTCATTCACAGGTACTTTCAGAGCCTATACATTGGAATGGACACGTAAACTGCTGGAGGTTGAAGAAGCCCGAATACATCTGTTCTCAGATCTTGCTCCTTCCTGATCCTGATAGAGACAGTGCCTTCTCCGACTTATCCAAAAAACAGAGTAGAGGAGATTTTCTAGAAGAGAAGTACACTGAGGAAAGTTTGGTGTGGAACCTTCCTCCTCTCACAAACATGGGGGAATGTTGATCCATGATCCAGATGATGATGAAGGCTACCAAAGAGGGGTCCTCAGTTGGTCTGAGGTGGAAATATCTGACAGGAACTCAGAATGAACCAACCTTACAGCTTGCCCTTTGGATGGCTGAAGGGATTCTCCTGGAGCAGGTGAATCTACTGCTTCAAGGAGGGGGATTTACTTCCATCGCTATAGCCTCTGGGGTGAAGCACAAACCTCTGAGGGACTTTGTGTAGCCCCAAAATGTGGGAAAATGTCCTCCATCTTAGACAGGAGGGCTTTCAATCACCTTCTCTAATCTTCAGGACTTAATTCTTACCAGCTCTGAATGCTGGGCTCCCACATGATGAAGGATCCTTTGCACTGGAGTTGGAGGAGAGTCATCCTCTTCAGAAAACCAGACTGGCTCATATTCCCCTCAAGGTTGCTGATGCTGGTGGCATCAAGAGGACCAAAGCTGAATATGTCAAACTCATTGGCGAGTCTCTTCAGTCTGCACCATATCTGTTCAGCAGTGCTGCTGTAACATCCTTTTGTGGTCTAGCAAGACTCTTATGCTTATACATCAAGGTGCTATGCTCTGAGGAAGCAGTTTTATAAGGCCATGCTGATGAAATGGATGGTAACCTGTTAATGCATCTGTTTAGGAAAGACAAGATGGCTTGGCACCAAGGGGATCTTCCATGCCATGAAAGATGATGGCACCTATGCTAAGGAGATCACCTCCAGCCTTGGGGTCCAAGATGGTTCCACTATGGCAGAGCCCTGCACCAATGGAAATGACACCTGAGGGGGGTTCCCTTGTGCCAGCAGTGCCTTTCTCTGTGTCTCAGCCGGTGCCTGAATCTTCTATGCCGTGCTCAACCACTGACCTATGATGGACCTGGGAACTGATGCCATGGGCAATCTTTCCAAACTTGTGGGAAAGGGGGGGGGGGGGGGGGGGAAATCCCATTTCAATTTCTTCACCATGAGCCCATCGGCGCCTTGCTCTAAGAACAGAAGCAATTCTACTGTACTACCTTATATTGTAGCTTCGGGTTCTTACCAAACAGATCTTCAGCAGGACCTTCATCTTCCAGGCACAGTACTGCTGTATCCTCAGAGACATACTACTATGACTGTAGTAGTTGGGGACATCATGATCAGCAAACAGCACGAGTATTAGTAAGTGTGAACCCAGATGTAGGCCACGCCACATAACCATTGACCGTAGTCTTCTTGGGCTTTTCCATTCTTATTGTCTTCTTTTTTTAAAATTAGAACTGAAAAGTTTTGCTGAGGGGCTGCCGAAGCAGTGGTAAAAATAAAAAGATGCAATAAGTCAGAATCAGGCCAAAGAATTGGCCCAAACAAAATGTTAAAGAGACTGGGAATGCGTCTGTGCAGTGGCTCAAATGAAGAAAAACTGAGAGGTGCAGGAGGCAGTGTGCACTGGAACTCCCACACATGCTCAGTAACTCTTACTGAACTCTCTTATTGAATTATTGGATGAAATCACCCATGCATTATGGCCAATTCATGCTGTTGATCAACAGGGACTCAATTTAATTGTCAGTTCGTAACTATAAAATCACCCATTCCTCATCCCAATAATACAAAATAAACCCAACCCCATCCCCTCTGCCCCCATATATCAAACTCTAAATAATAAACAAATAATTTGTCCTAAAATAAAATGTTGTAAGGTTACCTTCAAAGTGTTGATTTGTTCGCAACATCATTGGATTAATGAAGAATTCAATAAAAATGTAGAATGCAATAAGAACAACACATAGCGTTCCCAGAAGAGCAGAGATGACACTATTCAGGAAATGCCTAAACAAAAGGAAAGTTATTTTCTCCTGTGTCTCCTCTTTTATAAAACTTAACATGTTTATCTTAGCATTTATATATGTTTTAAACTAAGGTGCTGCATAGACACAAGGAACTTCTGAATTTGAGAGATTATAAATTGGTCAGTACCTGAAATAACTGAACACAAAGAGTAGATATTCAAAGCACTGCTGAGCAGTGATGTTAACCAACTAATTTTAAATTGGTTACCTTTGTCCAAATATTTAGCTGCCACTAACCAGCTAAAGTAGTAGTTAAATATCTGGTTAAACTGAACTACATAAAACTTGTTTGGTTAGGACAGTCCTTTGAGCAGCCACACTTCAGTGGACAAAGTTGTGTTGAATATCTTGTTAACCAGTGAAATTGGAAATCCCCTCCCTAGACACATCCCTTTTGTTCTGGCTAAATCCATAACCAGTTAAGATTTATACTGCTACAAGTAGATTTCTTTTGAACACTGACCTAAATATTCTGATCAAGATTACAAGAAGTTGCAGTAGCATATGCAGGCCAAATTAAGATCTCTTGGGTCCCCAACCATTACTCTAAATGTTAGATCAGTTCCTTTCCTGCACATGATGTATCCATCAGGAAGCAAATAAGGAGCAAGATTATTAAGCTTCTCTTAACATGTCCTAAGAGTGAAGTGGCACTTTTTCCTTAAATTTCAATTTCATCTACAACTGCTGAGTGACTTAGCAGTTGATGACTTACCAGTAATTCCGGCCTCCAACACAGTTGTTCAGCCATTTACAGTGATGATCAAAATTGGAGACACATTTGTTGCAGGTGCTGCAATGCTTTGACTTGGGGCTCCTGTGGTAATAGACAAAAGTGTATAGAAAGAATTCTATGATGTAAGATATTTATTAAATATAGCAGTGTACAAACTCTGTTTGAAAAATGTACCCCGTGAAGTCAAAGGGCTTCAGTTGGAAAGATATGCAAAGCAGTAGAGTCATACTTGCACCATTCTTCTTGCATGCACTGTATCTAATCTCTGCTCGGCTTACTGCATGCTTCATTGCACTATTCCTTCAGCCGGGAGAGCAGATATTCTCTTTCCCCTTTTAAATTGCACTGCTCCATTCCTCTTGCTGAAAGGGCAAGTATCCCCTGCTTTCTTCCTCTGTAGGATGTGACTTATTATTCTTCCTACTGGGAAAATACATTCCTCTTCTTGTCTTACTACATGCCAATGAATTATTCATTCAAGGTCAGCTCCACATACTGCACACAACTCTGCACCAAGGTACTGACATTAAGGTTATGTTACTAACATTCAAATTGCCTTTTTTTTTTGGTGTGTTTTATTCCTATAAGCTGCCAGATCAACATTTTTTAAAACAATATTAACACCGATATACCATTAATCTAGAGTTGGTACAGAGAATGGTGCTAGCTGTAAGAAAAATGAAGGACAGAACTAGGGTATTGTAGATAGGGGCAACTAGGTGGCCAAATATTTGCTGATATCCACTATATTAGGGAAAACTTATTTTTATCTACCAGATAGATTCAGAGCTGAACAAGAAGACAACCTCATGCACAACAGCAGGACCCCAAGCTTATAAAGATAAACACATTTGAATTCTGACCAGAAGAAGAGAGCTATAGCTCCTGAAAGCTAGTCAAGAAATGTATTGTTAAAAGGCATCATTCTATAATTTTTTATTTTTGTTAACCTTTATTTCTGTGCAGCTAGTAGTGAGGAAGGACTGAATTCTCAAGACTGCATGTACACACCTATGCTGCACAAACAGGAATGAACCAGAGAATTCCCAGGTTGAGAGATACATGCTCACACTAAAGTCAAGACTGCATTCCCAGAGTTGTACTTACACATCCACATCGCACAAGTAGCAGTGAAGATTTTCAATGACATGAGCATGCTTGTTGCGATCAAACATTGGCACAGGGCCAGACTGCACCTTGGCTCTCACATTTCTGTCGGCAGGGTCAATACTGACAGCAGTCAGATGGACAATGAGATGACAAAGGAACATGACACCAGTGCACTGCAATTACTGTATTAAGGCTTTCATAACATATGGATATTGAAGAGGACTTGTTTCATCCTATCAAGAGCCACCATCATAAAATGCGATATTACTCTGGTAAAATACTATATTTAGTACTGGGGAAAAGCAGAGTTGGTTAACTCTAACAGGTGTTCTCCTAGGACAGCAGAATGTTAGTCCTCATTCATGGGTGACATCTTCGGATGGAGCCCAGCAAGGAAAACTTATGTCAAATTTCTAGTACTTTGACTAGGTACACCGAGCATGCCCAGCATGCCCTATACCATGCGTGCACGCGGGGAAACATAGAATTACGAAAAATTAAAAAAAAATATAGGAGAAAACCAACTCCGCAGTGTGGCGGGCAGATTTTGTGAGGATTAACATCATGCTGTCCTAGGAGAACGCCTGTTACAGGTGAGTAACTCTGCTTCCTCCTAGGACAAGCAGGTATGTCCTTACACATGGGTGAATTCCTAGCTACAAGCTGCTCCCCAACATAAAAGGGGACCAACAAACACCAACCAGGTGCCAACAGCACAACAACCACAGTGCTGTTGCTAACAAAGGGGGGAGACAGCCTAAACCCAAACAATGGATCCTAAGCAGGGAGAGTTGGTTCTATACCTCAAAGAGATTTCGAAGGACAGACTGGCTGAACCTATTGTCACGTCGGCCACCCCTATGGGGTGGCATGCAAATGTGTGGAGAAAACTCCATGCAGCAGCTCTGCAGATCTCTCTATTGGAACTGCTCACAAGGGGGCCACCGACATTGCCATGGCTCTGACAGAATGAGCCCTGATATGACTCCCAAGAAGCAGTAACCACCTGGGCAATAACAGAAGGA
>NW_021821540.1:0-57718 GCF_901001135.1 Rhinatrema bivittatum
TCTGTTTTCCCAATAGGAAATGTATTAGTGTTTAGGGCCTGGTTTAATAGTTGTGTTTCTTAGACAGGGTTGTTACTGTTTTAGTGTGTTCCATAATACAGGTGTAACTTTGTGCGGGTTAGTTTCTGTGCATTATTGCAAATCCTGGGACTGTGTTAGGTGCTATATTTCTCTTTCCATTTCTCCAGGTTCGCACTGCATGTAGAGTGGCTTTTTTGGTTTTCCATTCCAGTTTCTGTCTCCATATTTATAATTTGTGGTCTTTCTGTACTTGGTGAAGGGTGTGTGACTGAGGCGAGGTATTTTACTAGCATGTAGGCATTTGAATCAATCTTTTTTGTTGTGTTTTCTCAATAGGACATGCATTAGTGGTAAATTACTGTCTTTTCATAAGGAAGGCTATTGTGCCTGGTAGTAAAGGGAGTTTGTTTTGCTTTCCAAAGATGTCATCAGAACCAGAATATCTTTTTTGTATGGCGAGTTGTACAGGGTAATGCCCCACATCTGTTCTGCACTCACTGCTGGGGGTTGAGGGGATTCCTATG
Source organism: Rhinatrema bivittatum (assembly GCF_901001135.1). Classification (NCBI taxonomy): domain Eukaryota; kingdom Metazoa; phylum Chordata; class Amphibia; order Gymnophiona; family Rhinatrematidae; genus Rhinatrema; species Rhinatrema bivittatum. The sequence continues at coordinate 546 of NW_021821540.1, forward strand.
GATGCAGAGTGCATGTTTACATTTAGCCCCGTGATGGTCACATGTTCAGTGTGTCACGCATGTGAGAACCATCTGTCAGGTGTGTCCCGGCCAAAAAAAGGGTTGAGAACCACTGCTCTAGAGAAAGAATAGTATTAAATGGAGTGCCACAGGGATCGGTTTTGGGTCCAGTTCTGTTCAATATCTTTGTGAGCCATATTGTGGAATAGATAGAACGTAAAGAGTTTCTATTTGCGGATGATACTAAAATCTACAACAGAGTGGATATGCCTGAAGGAGAAGAGAAAATAAAAAGTGATTTAAGAAAGCTTGAAGACTGGGCAAGGATTTGGCAGCTGGGATTCAATGCAAAGAAGTGCAGAGTCCATGCATCTGGGGTGCGGTAATCCAAAAGAGCTTTATGTGAGGGGAGGTGAAAGACTGATGTGCAAAGACTGGGAGAGGGAACTTGGGGTGATAGTGTCTGATGATCTGAAGATGATGAAGCAACGTGTCAAGGCAATAGCTAAGGCTAGAAGAATGCTGGGCTGCATAGAGAGAGGAATAACCAGGAAGAAAAAGGAGGAGATAATCCCCTCGTACAGGTCCTTGGTGAGGCCTCACCTGGAGTACTGGGTCTAGTACTAGTGCCTGTACCTCAAAAAGGATAAAGATGGTCCAAAGAAGAGTGACTAAAATGGTATGTGGTCAGCATCGGAAGACCTATGAGGAAGAGAGGAGGAGCAGGGGAGATGTGATACCGACCTTCAGATACCTGAAAGGTTCTAATGATGCACAATCGTCAAACCTTTTCCATTGGAGAGGAATCAGTAGAACTAGGAGTCATGAAATGAAACTCCAGGGGGGACGACTCAGAACCAATGTCAGGAAATATTTCTTCACGGAGAGGGTGGTGGATGCCTGGAATGTACTTCCGGAAGGAAGGGTTTGTGCGTGTTAAATGGATTTATACATGCTATTCATTTTTTCTATGCACATTTTTAGGGTTATGTGCTTGTTTTTCACAACTCCCAATGAATTTGCATACTATTAGCTTACTGCGTCTGAGTTAACCTTTTTTTAAATGAGTGCGCTAAGAAAATATGCACTGAAACAGAAAACACATTTTTTATTCCTATCTTATTATATTGGACCTTTTATGGGTGTTTATGGAGTTGGCCTAGGCTAGCAGTCTTGCGAGGCAGCTCCTTCTTTCATCTGATTTTGGATTCACTGCCTGAGACATAAGAGAATTGTTGCTTTGTGGTGGGAGTTATTCTTCACTAGACTCTTACTTTGCCTTCTGCTTTTGCTTGCCTCCTTTAGGGGCTTGTCCGCCATAGATCCTGGCAGGGCCACCACTTGTGACTGTCTCATCGGGGACAGACGGAGTCAGTTCTGATTACACAACCTCCTCTTGGCTTTTCACCTTCTGAGCACCTTCCTTACAGACACTGGAACAACAATTCAACGAATGTAATGGAGTAAAAAGCAGGACTGGCTCTGACAAGCGGACGCTTCAGGTCAGTCACTAGGCGCCAAGTCTAAGATGAAGGATCTGGGGATGGGGAGATAGAAGGAAAGGGAGGGGACTGAGAAGGAGAAGAGAAAGTAGGTGTAAAACCGTCTCATCCCTCATTCATCTCCACACAGCCTCTTCCTCCAGACCCCAGCTTCAGAAACAGATACCACATCTACGAAAGAGCGAAGGCAGTTCTAAGGAGAATCGCCCAAATGATACGCAGACTGTACCGTAAGCAGTACCTTGAGAGACCAAGGGAGCTAAAGAAGGGGTCCGTCTAAAAGAAAAAAGGAAAAGGGGAGGTGTAACACCAACATTCAAACCTCTAGCAGGCTTCAATAGATTACTGGAAGGAAGAATTTTCCACAGAATGAGAAGCTCAAGGACAAGGGGTCATCACATTAAGGTGAAGAGAGGGGAATGTGAGGAAAACAGTGGCAGAGGGAAGGGGACAACCACAGACGGAGTAAAATCTGTAACCAGCACGAATGGGCAGACTGTAACCAGCACGAATGGGCAGACTGGGTGGACCAAATAATCCATTTCTGTGTTCGCATCTTCTCAAGGTCTCTGCTTCCCACTTATAAACCTCCAGCAAACAGAGAGGCTTCTGCCTTGCAATTCCATACACTGCAGCCATAGGGGAAATTCTTGGGGGTAAGAACTCTTTCTTGCCTTGTGAGCAGAGTGCATGGCCATTGCTCTATAAATAGCAGGATCCCGAGAGTCTGTGAGTAACCCAGGGTAACCTCAATCAGTCTTGGCAGAGATTCCTGCCGCTGTGACAAACTCAGACAGATGCAACAAAGAGCAAGAGGGAAGGGTCTCTGTGCCTCCACCACAGAGCTAATGTGAGAACCTGGCAAGCATCCCACAGAGGGGTCCCAGGAGACCCATCTGCACAAGTCCATGGCAATTACTGCTAGCACATACAGAGTAACCCAGGAAAGTGCCCTCAGCTCTCCACTCCTGCTGCAAGGAGACTTACTCAACGTAAGACCCAGCAATGCACATTAAAGGAGCAGGACTAGTGTAATTGTAAAGCCCCTTTCTCTATTGGGCAGTTCATCGTTTTATGTAAACCGGAGTGATTTGTAGTTCTTACAAGAACTTCGGTATATAAAAATTAAAAATAAATAAATAAATAAATAAGTAAATTGTATTGTTCATCGAGCTGGAATGATAAAATAAGTTATAACTGGAGGTGTTTGAAGCAAGTGCAAATATATTATAAAATACCACTCCTATCACCACAGAATAACTTGATTTTGGTTGGCAGAGAAACATAAGGAAGCAATTTAGATAAATTTAGTCATTTGTGAAATCAGAACATTTAAAAATACCATAGTAAATACTTCAGATAATTTATTTTTAGTTGGTCTGATCTTTAGTCGCTAAGGCAATAGGATTCTTTATAAAGTACAGATTTAATAGAGACAGAACTATATTTTATAAACTAAAAACAGGTTTTGGAAAGTTGCGTACTTAATGAGCTTAGATAAATAAATATAAAATTTACCTTAACCAAATTTTTAAGAAATAATAAGTCTATTATATATCATAGGTAAACAGATTAAGATAATAGTTTGGGATAAATTACTAGTCATTAGTTGGAGAAAATTACTGCTTTGTACCAGGAAGGGGAGAGATAGCAAGCGATGTAGATCATTTTGTGTCTTCTGCAAATAGAACAAATAAAGTACATTTCTTGTGAGCTTGATTGGTAACATCATATTGATCTTTGTGGAAATAATTTCTAGTTACTCTGGTTTACTTTTATACACTCAGCAACAAAAGTCTACAAAGGGAGAAATGCAAAACTACATGCCTGAGATTTATAAATATATTTTGTAGTCTGAAAGAATAAGATGAAACACTTCATACTTCAAAGCATCAAGTAAACAAGCAGACAGAATCACAAGCAGGGATTCTGAGTGTGGAAGTGGACATTAGATTCCAAGGCTAACCAATTTTACTTGCAGGACAGCTGAGAAAAATGCAGAGTCTTAGGTAGGTACCAAAAGTTCCCAGCAACTGAAGGATAGCTGGGAAACATTGTATCACCAAAGCCGTAACTTGTTACCACTTCGTCTAGACAGATGTCCTGATCCACAGTGAGGAATTGATTCAGGTGAAAGACATCAGTATATCAGTCCCCTCAGGAAACAGATGGCAGAACTCAGAGAGGAGGCAGCAAGACTGAGAAGCATCCAGGAGAATGAGGCCTACATCAATGAAATGCTTATCTAGGTGTCAAGCAGAGGGAAAGGTGAAACTGGACCACAAGATGACAGCTGGACCCAGATTATTTCAGCTACTGGATTCTACACCAAGACTCCGATTTCCCTAGAGTTTAAGAACCAGTGTGCGGCCTTGGAAGCAGGAGGAGAATGAGCCAAAACATGCAAACCCCAAAGCTGTGGGCTCAACAACCACTGCACCTAAGAGATGACTGGTGACTCATTTCTGAGGGGCAGGGAGGCATCCAATCGCCAACCAGACATGTTGTCCCGGAAAGCATGCCATCTGCCATGAGCCAAAATCCAAGACATTATGGAAAGATTGCCGAAAATCTTCTACTATCCGATGCTTCTAATCCATGTTGGCACAAATGATACTGCTAGATACCACACAGATAGTATGAAAAGTGACTTCATGGCAATGGGAGAGAGGGTAAAGCAGAAAGGTGCACAGGTGGCATTCTACTCCATCCTCCCAGTCAAGGATAAAGGTTTAGGCAAGGAAGCTTGAATTCTGGAGATGAACGAATGGCTGCTTAGATGGTATTAATGAAAACATTTCAGCTTCCTGGATCAAGAATGATGTTTTGAGGACTGCTGAGCAGGAATGGGGTTCACCTGTCAAAGAAGGGGTGCAGCATCTTCCAACACAGACTGGCAAACCTACTGAGGATAGCTTTAAACTAGGATTGTTGGGGGATGAGTGAACAAAGCACTAACCCCTAGATCAGTGGTTCTCAACCTTTCTAATGCCGTGACCCCGCAATACAGTTCCTCATGTTGCGGTGACCCCTCGCCCCGCCCTCGCCCCGTGAGGGTGGGGTGTGGGCGGGGCTTTGGTCATATGGGGGCGGGGTTATGGATGGGGTTGGATTTTAGTGCACACTTATCATTTAATTATGACATTTATAATGTGAATGTAACTCAACTCACCATAGGTTCTCACATGCATGGCACACTGACCCATGATCGTCACGGGGCTAGATGTAAAAGTACAGTTTGTATCCACAGGAACCCCCCTGACCCACAATAATGGATGTAAAGCAGAATTATGACATTCCCCATACAACTCACCCTACAAAAAAGATTCTGGTTCTAGTGACATCTCAGTAACAGCAACTCAAACTCCTTCTATTTCCAGGCTCAATAGCCCTACTTATGAAAAGACAGCAGTTTACCACCAATGCATGAACTCTTGAGAAAACACAACAAATAAGACCGATACAAACGCTTACATGCTAGCAAAATATCTCATCTTAGTAACAGACACAGAACCGACCTAACATACTCCCAGGATCTGTAGTAATGCACATAAACTAATCCGCACACAGTTACACCTGTATTATGGAATACACTCAAACAGGAGCAACCCTATCTATGAAAAGGCAACACTACAAATATTAAATCAGGTCCTAAAAACCAATACACCTCTTATTAGGAAAACAGAACTAGCAAGCAGCTATAGATCCCCACACAGAAATAATTGTAAAACTATACTAATAAGCAGAATAAATGTTTCAAAACAGCTATGAACATCCAACAATTAAAAACTCATAAAAACTATTAAACATTCTCCAAACACCAATAAAATATTTCAAAAAAGCAGACATCACACAATTAAAATGGCAGTCAAGAAAAATAAACTTAAAAAGCCACCTTTACTTACCCCCTCCAGCAGCTCTCCTACTCCCCTTCCCTGCAGGCCGTGGCACTCACCAGAAGCAGCAGTAGAAGCTAAGCTCTATACTTATGGTCCTCTTCCTTAGTGCCCATGTCTCTCACACACACACACCATACCAGTCATGCCCCCATGACCAGTTTCTGTCTCTCACACACCAATCATCTCCCAAACAGTCTTTGGCACACACACACCAGTCACCTTCCTGAACAGTTTCTCTCATGCCATACACACACACACACACAGGCTTCCCACTCCCGTGTTCTACTTACATATATGGGCTTCTCACTCTCATAATCACTTTCTCTGTCTCTCTCTCTCTCACACACACACACACACTCACTCACTCACCAGTCTCTCACTCCCATGCTTGTTCTCTCCACATGCACAGGCTTCTCATTCCCATAATCACTTTCTCTCTGTTACACACACACCAGTCTCTCTCATTTCCATGCTCACTCTCCACGTGCACAGGCTTCTCATTCCCTGAATCACATTCTCTCATATTCACACACACACACCAGTCTTTTTCTCTCACACGCACCATCACCTTACCATGCAGTCTCTCTCTCATGCATGCACACTCACCCAGGTTTCTCACTCCCATGCTTTCTTTCACCCCCACAACACCAGGCTTCTTACGCCCATGCTTTCTCACATACCCAGACTTCTCACTTCCATGCTTTTTCTCTCTCTCACACACACACATCAGTCACCTCCCTGACTAATGTCTCACACTCTCACTTACACATCAGTCATCTCCCTGAGCAATCACTTTCATTGTCTCTCACATACACACACACATCAGCTCTCTGACCAGTCAATCACACACAGGCTGGCTGCTTCTCTCTCTTTCTCTCACTCACTTCCTCTTCTCCCCTGAGCACAAATGGGAGCTGCAGCAGCCTCCGCTGGCCAAGAAAGAAGAATCCCATCGGCCGCGGGAGGCTCATGCTGCTGTCTCCTTTCTCCATTACCGGCTACTTCTATTGCTCGAGGACCAATGCTGCAGCCGCTGCTGCTACTTTTCCGCACGGCGCGGCTCTCTCTCCTTCCCGTGCACCGCGATTCACTTCCTGTTCCGGGTCACGGGAGGGGGGGGGGCAGGCGCAGGAAGAAGAAAAGGCCCAGCCACGGGTGCACAGCTTCTTCTAGCGCTGCTGCCGTTCCCGCTGGGCTTGAACGTGCTGACAGCCCGGCGGCAACGGCAGCGGGAGAGACCGGGAGCGCGCGACACACCTGCCGGTGCTTGGCGGCGCCGCGGACCGGCAAAAAAGTCCCACGGCCCGGTCCCGGTCCGCGGACCGGTGGTTGGGGACCCCTGCTTTAGGCGACCCCTGTGTTTTGGGCGTTCGACCCCCGCCGGGGTCGCGACCCACAGGTTGAGAACCGCTGCCCTAGATGATAAGATAATTCCTGGATATTTCATGGATAGAGAGTCAGAGAGAGAGACTATAAGGCCCTCATAGTAGTCAAGTATTTATATCCCTATAGGAAGGCCATCTAGAGGCTCGAGGTGAGGTGCTGGTGGTATTTAGAGTTATGGGGCCAGTTTTCCATGCAGAGTGAGATATACGAACAGCACAGTACACCTCGGTGAACATTTGATGTCATTTGGAGTGAGGAAGGTCTCACAAAGATGACATTTCTACTATGTTCTCTCAGCCTAGTTTGATGGACTCTATAACAGGGTACCATCAAGCTAGGGAATGTTCTTTTCAACATTTTCGAGGTCAAGATTACAGGAGTATCAGGAGAGGTTTGTCTTTTTGCCGATGATACCAAAATCTGCAACAGTGTAGACAGTCAGACAGGAGAAGAAAACATGAGGAGGGATCTATCAAATCTCGAGGGCTGGTCTAAGGTTTAATGCTAAAAAATACAGTCATGCATTTAGGATACAAAAACTCAAAGAACATATAAATTATTGAGTTTGAAATACTTTTAAGCATGAAAGAAGAGTGGGGTCAGGGGTGATTGTATCTGATGATCTTAAGGTGGTCAGACAGGTGGATAAACTGGAAACAAAAGCCAGAAAGATATTTGGCTGCATAGGGAGAGGAATGGTCAGCAGAAAAAAGGAGGTGATATTGCCCCTGTATAGGTCCCTGGTGAGACCTCACTGGGAATACTGAGTACAATTCTGGAGACCGCGCCTTCAAAAGGATATAAACAGGATTGAGTCGGTCCAGAGGGAGGCTACTAAAATGGGCAGTGGGCTTTGTTCAAAGCATACGGGGACAGACTTAAAGATCTGAACATGTACACTAGAGGAAAGGGAGATAGGGAAGATGTGACAGAGACATTCAAATATCTCAAAGGTTTCCATGCACAGAAGGTGAGCCTCTTTCAATAGAAAGGAGACTCTAGAATGAGGTGGTCATGAGATGAGGGTGAAAGGGGGTGGACTCAGGAGTTATCTTATGAAATATTTCTTTACAGAGAAACATAGAAATGACGGCAGAAAAAAAACCAAACGGCCCATCCAGTCTGCCCAGCAACTTATTTTCCCACACTTATCTGTTTCACCGACCACCAAGTTCAGGGCCCTTGTTGGTAACTGCTTGATTCGAATTTCCTGCCACCCCCTGCTGTTGATGCAGAGAGTCATGTTGGAGTTGCATCAAAGGTGAATCATAAGGCTTAATGGTAGTAACCACAGCATCAAACAAGTTACCTCGATGCTTGTTTACCCAGACTGCACAGATCAATGCCTTGTTGGATGAAAGGGTGGTGGATGTATGGAACAGCCTCACAGCAGATGATGGAAACAAATAAAAAAAATACTTGAATTCAAGAAAGCACGGGATAAATACAGGGGATCTCTAAGGAAGTGATAAGAATTGTAAAGCTAAATTAGTTGAGTGGATGAGCAGGGTAGATGGGCTGTATGGTTTTTTTCTGCCATCACATCTCTATGTTTCTAATAATTTTTATAATCAATTTATATTTTTTCAACAAAACCAATACTTTAAAAAAAATGAAATGATATCCAAAAATAGAAAAATAGAAAGGCATGAAAAAGCTGGTTCATTCCAAAAAAGGTGCACAGACTGCAAGCTTGGGGATATTGCTGCTTTAATTTCAGGAAGAGCTTTGTATACTAAAGAGCATCATGGGAGTGTTTTTTTAGCTAATGATGATTACTTAAGTTATATGACTACTGCTGCAGTCTGAATAACTGCATGGAATGAACTGGCTTTTTCACTCTTTTCTATTTTTTTTCCCATTTTTTGGATATAATTTCATTTTTTTAATGTATTTGTTTTTAGATAAAAATTTTAAATTGATAGTTAACGATAGGGGTGATGTTTTGTAATACTGTTCAGTCACTATAGTGACCTCATTTAACAGTCATACCCAAAGATTCTGGAAACGAGTTTCAAATCAGTGAATGAGGATAGTACAAGAAAAACAGCCACTACCCCATTCAGAGCTGCACTTAATTACTGAGGAGATTTAAATGTTATTTATTTATTTTATTTTTAAAATAATGAATATGTCGCATTACAGCAGCACAGATGGTATGTTTAAAATACTTTGAAAAATTGTCTTACTAATGCACTCCCACAGCTGTGAATCTAAATAAAAGGGGGATGCAACTGTGATGATCTTCCTCAGAGCCCCATGCAGGAGTCACACGGATACATATACAGCAAGGATACAGCACAGGCAGCTGAAGAGCAGATCTTCATCAGAGTCCCATGCAGGTGTCAGACTGATACATATACAGCAAGGATATAGCACAGACAGCTGAAGAGCAGATCTTCATCAGAGTCCCATGCAGGTGTCAGACTGATACATATACAGCAAGGATATAGCACAGACAGCTGAAGAGTGGATCTTCATCAGAGCCCCATGCAGGAGTCACACGGATACATATACAGCAAGGATACAGCACAGGCAGCTGAAGAGCAGATCTTCATCAGAGTCCCATGCAGGTGTCAGACTGATACATATACAGCAAGGATATAGCACAGACAGCTGAAGAGCGGATCTTCATCAGAGCCCCATGCAGGAGTCACACTGATACATATACAGCAAGGATATAGCACAGAGAGCTGAAGAGTGGATCTTCATCAGAGCCCCATGCAGGAGTCAGACTGATACATATACAGCAAGGATACAGCACAGACAGCTGAAGAGCAGATCTTCATCAGTGCCCCATGCAGGAGTCACACTGATACATATACAGTAAGGATACAGCACAGACAGCTGAAGAGTGGATCTTCATCAGTGCCCCATGCAGGAGTCACACTGATACATATACAGTAAGGATACAGCACAGACAGCTGAAGAGCAGATCTTCATCAGTGCCCCATGCAGGTGTCACACTGATACATATACAGCAAGGATACAGCACAGACAGCTGAAGAGTGGATCTTCATCAGAGCCCCATGCAGGAGTCACACTGATACATATACAGCAAGGATACAGCATGGACAGCTGAAGAGCAGATCTTCATCAGTGCCCCATGCAGGTGTCACACTGATACACATAAAGCATGAATACAGCACAGACAGCTGAAGAGTGGATCTTCATCAGAGCCCATGCAGGCATCACACTAATACATATAAAGCATGAATACAGCACAGACAGAATACAACACAGACAGCTGAAGAGCAGCTCTTCATTAGATCATCATGCAGACATCACATCAATACATGTAAAGTGTGAATACAGCACAGACAGCTGAAGAGCAACTCTTCATTAGATCACCATGCAGGCATCACATCAATACATGTAAAGTGTGAATACAGCACAGACAGCTGAAGAACAACTCTTCATTAGATCACCATGCAGGCATCACATCAATACACATAAAGTGTGAATACAGCACAGACAGCTGAAGAGCAACTCTTCATTAGATCACCATGCAGACATCACATCAATACATGTAAAGTGTGAATACAGCACAGACAGCTGAAGAGCAACTCTTCATTAGATCACCATGCAGGCATCACATCAATACATGTAAAGTGTGAATACAGCACAGACAGCTGAAGAGCAACTCTTCATTAGATCACCATGCAGGCATCACATCAATACATGTAAAGTGTGAATACAGCACAGACAGCTGAAGAGCAGCTCTTCATTAGATCACCATGCAGGCATCACATCAATACACGTAAAGTGTGAATACAGCACAGACAGCTGAAGAGCAGCTCTTCATTAGATCCCCATGCAGTCATCACATCAATAAACATAATGTGTGAATACAGCACAGACAGCTGAATAGAAGTCTTGGAAAAGCAAAGGATCCTCTGCTGGTTGTTATCCTCTTCATTAAGCCTACATCCTCAGATGACAACAATGGAAATGTGCTTTACAGCCCACATAGGCCCCATTTTCAGAAGACATGTTTCTAAAACACCTAATTTCAGGTCATTGTAGAATTAAAAGTGGGTGCATCCTGGTCTAACTGCTCTTGTTATTGGACCTCCCATGAGGCAAACCGGAAGGAAACAATGCAGTTATTTTCCAAAAACAGTAGTAGGAAAGTGTATGGGAGATGGGGGTAGAGGCACGGAGGGTTTTTTGTGCCCTCTGCCCGCAGACGGCAGAGCCCTCAGGTATCTTGTGTGGTAAGTGTATGAGTCAGTGTTATTTCTGGGAGGAAGCCACAGGACAGCGAGGCGGCAGCTCTAACATCTCTCCCACCCAGTGAGGCTAAATATACAAGAGGGCTGGAAGCTCCTCCACCTCTCCTCACGGCTTCTGGCAGGGGAATCCTTCCCTCCTCGCCTCTTACACTCCTTCACGCACCCTACCCGCCAGCAGTGCGCAAGAGGGCAGTCCGCTTATAAGAAAGGCCATTCTCCTTACAAGAACGACCTTTCCTCCAGGCTGTTCTTATAAAAAGATATCTAGACACTGCGCAGGCTAGAACGTGCTGGCACGGAGTCAGAAAAGCAGAACTGGAACGGTCACCGCGGATGAGCTGGAGCTGGGACTTGCAGAGCTAGGAAAGTCACTGGTTGTTTTCCTGAGATATCAGGAGTCTCGCCTATAGCATCACACAGACACAAGAGATCTAGGATATACCGTAAGAGCCACTCATTGATAACCTAACACATAGCGCAGTGTCCAAGGTGTATCTGAGAGCAGGGGATGGCAACTCCAGTCCTCAAGGCTCAACAACCGATCAGGTTTTCAGGATATCCCTAACAAAAAGGCCTGAGACTCCTGAAAACAGGAATGGTTGGTGGCCCCTGAGGACTGGAATTCCCCACCTCTGCCCTGAAAGGGGGTGTGTGTTGGGGAGGGGGAACACAGTGCTGCACAGAGCTCATACAGCAGGGGTAGGCAACCCCGGCTCTGAAGTGCCACAAACAGATCTGGTTTTCAGGATATCCACAATGAACATGCATGAGATACACTGTAGGCAGTGCATGCAAATGTATGCAGTTATATCAAATGCATAATTATTGATTGTGGATATCCTGAAACGCAGGCCTGTTTGTGACACTTCAGGACCAGTGCTGCCTACCCCCTGCCAAACAGCTTGAGACACACGCATCCTGGGGGGGGGGGGGGGGGGTTGGGTAGGATTTGGGTTAATAGCCGGAGAGACAACCCTTCATGGATGCGTGGGTAGGGGTGAGGCTGGGGGTTATAGAGAGCCTGAGACACACATCCCAAGGGAGGAGGGTTATAGGGATCTTAAGAGCTAAAGACAAAAAACACCAAGAAGGGAAAATGACAGAGTCAGACATGCACACCCTGAAGGGGGGAGGGGGGAGGGAACATTTTTCCAGAGTATGAGAGACACTTTGAGGTGGAGAGCTATAGTGAGCTTGAGACAGACATCCTGAAAGCGAGGGAGTTATAGAGAACCAAAGAGATGTACACACCCTGGGGCAGATGAGACACACCCTGAGAACCTCAGACGTATTCTCAGAGGGAGGGATAGAGAGGGCCTGAGACAGGCACTCCAGGAGGGGTTACAGAGAGACACCCCAAGGGGGGGGGGATTATTTAAAGGCTGAGACAAACATCTCAAAATGAGCGACATCTGAAAGTTTGTTGCTCACATACCGAGTCGTTCACCTAGTCACTATTTTACTTTGCTAGTTTTCTACTCTATAGTAGCGCTATGTTAAGCTCTATCCATTTCTTACAGTTGTCCTGAATTCATCACCCTGTTTTATGTAACTTTTTCTCCTAGATCGTTGGTTCTCCCTTGTTTTGTTGTAAACCGGTACGATAAGATATTTATCTTGAGTATCGGTATATTAAAAGTTTCTAAATAAATAAATAAACATCCCCGGGGGGGGGGGGGATTAGAGACTGCTAAAGAGATACACACCGGGGGGGGGGGAGAGGGGGCCTAGAGAGCCTGAGACAGACCAATCCTTTCATTAGTGCAGTAGCCAGGACAGACCACAGTGTGATAGACCATAGCAAGCAGAGGAATGTCGAAGGTATTTCTGATCTAAAAGGTAATGTACTGAGAGACAAACGTCAAACTCTGCTGTGTGTGTGAGAGAGAGAGAGGTGCACGTGAATGCGAGGTGAGCGTATGAGAGTTGGACATGTGATGAGCGTTGTGACTCAATGTTGAGTGTGTGTCAGTGAGCAGCGGGTATGAAGGCCATGGGGCACAGTTATGAGAGTCAGTTTGAGAGTGTAGGGGAGACAGGTGCGAGCGTGAGCTGTCGTTTTCAATCCGGGCAGAGGGATCGTACTCCGTACTGCAGGACAGAGACAGATTACTGGGATAAACGGCCATTATTCCTGGAGGGCAGGCCGCTGAGAGTGAGCGCAGGCTCATTTACCTGTGCATGGCGGGCTCAGTCTGGACAAACTGTTATTGCATTGCTTGATTACCACATCTGAAATATCACAAGGCACGGTGGCACCTCACCCGTCTCGGGGCACGGTGACACCCGTGGCACGTCTCGTTCCACACCCACCAGCGTTATACACAGAATATCCAGTCCTTATGTACCACGCAGCGCCAGAGACAAAGGCTTGGGTGAAGAGGTTGGGAGGCAGTGCAGACACAGCAGCAGCACCAACAGAAACAGCTTTCAAGCTCAGAAGCTGGAATGCCATCGCACTGTGGGTATATTTCTGCCCTTTTGGGGATGTTTTCCCCACTCATCCTCGTTCTTTTTTTTCTAAACTCCCAGCGCAGCACCACCTGCTTCCAGCCCAGCCCAGCCCTGCCCTGCCGCCGTGCCCTATTATGGGAAAAGTTGGGAAATCACCAATCCCGAGGTTTCTGCTGTCCAGGAGCCGCACCTGCCGAAACCTCTCCAGGGAGGGGGGGGGGGGAGAGGGAGCTGCTGCTGTCACAGGCACCCCCCCCCCCCTCACAAACAATCTGGTCAGCTCGCAGGCTCCTCTCACGCTACCCACACTCCCCCCCCCCAAAGACACAAACTGAGGAAAGCCCGGGGACTCTCGCATGGGACAGCAGGGGGAGGAGGAAGAAAGGGGGGTACCTTTGTACTTTTCCCGCACGTCCTCGTAAGCCTGGATAAAGTCCTTCTCCTCCGGGTTAGGGGGCAGGTTCTTCAACCTGAAGGCGGCCATAGCAGCGTGGTGCAGGGCAGGGACTGCCAGGCGTGAACACACGGCCCCCTCCCCTCTCTCTCAGCGGGCGAAGCCCAGCCTGAGCCCTCTCTGCTGGGACATTCCAGCAGCCGGGCTCGGCCTCTTAAAGTCACAGGCAGCAGGCTTCCAGCCCAGGCAGAGAGGGAGTGTGGGACGGCAGAGAGAGTTAGAGAGCAAAGAGAAAGGAAGTGTGAGAGAGCAGAGGGCATGGAATATACAGAAAGGGAGAAACGGGGAGGGCGAGAGAAGAAATGGGATTTGAGCAAAGCCAATCCTGAACATCCCTAGAAGCCTGGGAATTAGCCCTGTTACTGTCCTTTCTGTGGTTACGGAGGCTTCGTGCCTTCACAGGCGATGATATAAAACCCACTCTTTTATCCCTTCTTCTAGTCGCTTATGAAGCCTCGTTCATTGCCTCTGTAAGCTGGAGGCTGCCCTTGCAGGGGGAACAACCATACCCTCAGAGGCTCAGCCTGATATTGCAGAATACGGCAGATTATAGAAAAGTAAACTCTGAAAACAAATTCCTTTATGGGTCAGCGGCGCAACAGTCATTTAAAGAACACCTTGTGACCGTAGCAGAGTAGAGCTTGACAAGCAGAAGACTCCTACAGCAGCAGCAGTTGGAAAATTCAGCCAATTAGCAGACATTGTCCCTGAGTATAACCAGGTAATGGGCAAAGCTAGAGATAAAGCCCTAAGTACAGATGGCATCTCAGTGATATGGTGCAGAAGTGAAACAGGGACGGATAGTAAATTTAATTGTTTAAATTTACATATTTATATTCTTCTTTGTATAGCCTTTAAGAAAACATCAACATGGATTAGACAGCAAATACACCTCATAAAACAGATAAATACAATACAGCATAAACCCAAGACCTCCACAATAAAATTAATTATAACCAACCTCCACTAACATATACATTCCCAAACCATTCATCATCTTTCATATCCATCAAATCTGCAGATAAATAAATATTGACTGACCCCCACCCAATCCCCCCACCATAGCCCCAGAGGGGCTATGAGAATCATTGAGCCCTTGTCCTTCCATAACTTCACGAGAGTCTTGGGAATGAGTGGAAGTGGAGGGTATGCATAAAAGAGACCGTTGGACCACAAGAGGGTGAATGCGTCTCTCGGCGATGACTTGCGGCTGCGATGGAGGGAGCAGAAGTTCTGAACTTTGCAATTGTGGAGGGACGCAAAGAGGTCTATGTATGGATAACCCCAGCGTCGATAGATCATGTCCGCAAACTGTGGGGTTGAGAAACCACTCGTGTGGATGAAAGGTCCGACTCAATCTGTCCGCAAGAAAATTGTCCACGCCTGCCAGATAGGTCGCTGAGGTACATAGAGTGGGACACAGCAGGTAGGAGCCCATTCCCCCTTGCTTGTTGATGTACCACATCGCCACTTGGTTGTCGGTCTGGATCAGGATGGCCTTGTTGGATAGGCAATCCTGAAAAACCTGAAGGGCATATCTGATTGCCCGAAGCTCTAGGAAATTGATCTGATGGTGGGATTCTTCCGCAGACCAGATTCCCTGAGTCAGCAGGTTGTTGACATGCGCACCCCAACCAAGGTTGGAAGCGTCTGTCGTCAATGTAACTTGAGGCTCTGGAGCCTGGAAGGGAAGGCCTTGGAGGAGATTGGAGTGGTGAGTCCATCAGACCAACGAGAGGCGGAGCTGTTTGGAGACGTGGACAATGTTGGACATTGGATGGTATGCCTGATCCCACTGAGATTTCTGGGTCCACTGTGTGACTCTCATGGCTAGATGGGCCATTGGGGTAACATGAACAGACGACGCCATGTGACCCAGCAAAGCGCGGAAGTGATGAGCTGGTGCATACTTTCGCGCTTGGAGGTATCGCCCCAAAGTCGCAAGAGTGTGGCCCGCTCCTGAGGGAGAAAGGCCTTTGCCTGAACGGTATCCAAATCTGCTCCTATGAAGGAGAGGATTTGAGAGGGCACCAGGTAAGACTTGGGATAGTTGATTAGAAACCTGAGAGACAGCAGTGTGTGGAGGGTTAAATTAGGGAAGTTAGTACGTCCTTCTGAGATGGAGCCCTTATCAACCAATCGTCGAGATAAGGGTAAACATGGACTTTCTGTCCCCTGAGGTAGGCTGCAACCACTGCGAGGCATTTGGTGAAGACTCGAGGCGCAGACGCCAGGCTGAATGGCAGTACACGATACTGGAAGTGTTGGGAGCAGACTACAAACTGAAGGAATTTTCGGTGAGACAGAGTTATTGAGATGTGTGTGTATGTGTCTTGAAGATCTAGAGAGCATAGCCAATCTCCCCTCTGTAAAAGAGGTAGCAGAGAGCCCAAGGTTACCATCCTGAACTTTTCCTTTGTAGGAACTTGTTTAAGGCACAGAGCTCCAGAATAGGATGAACGCCTCCTGACTTTTTTGGAATGAGGAAATAATGGGAATAGAACCCTTGTCCCTATTGGGAGGGAGGCACTGGTTCTATTGCCCGTGAGTTGAGGAGGGATAATACCTCCTCCTCTAGAAGGGAGGAGTGTTTGAACAAGCCCCTCGTCAGCCAAGGTGGGGAGTCTGACGGTACAGTTAGGAAGTTGAGGTGGTAACCTTGAGTCACTACTGCGAGTACCCACTGATCTGTGGTGATTTTGTGCCAGATGTTTGGAAAGTGGCACAACCAACCGCCAACTGGTATAGATGGCAGGGGAGGATAGTTTATGCTCTCTAGCAAGGAGTCAAAAACCTGACGCTGGGCCTGGCTGAGGGGCTGGCTGGGTCTTTTGAGGCCGGGATTGTCTGGACTGACTTTTCTGGTAAGGCCTGGAGGGGCGACCTCGAGTAGCAGGAGGATAATATCTCCTTGGCTTGAACAATGGCCGCTTAGAGTTTCTTCTGAACGTCCTTTTGGAGGTGGACAAGAAATCAGAAGGCACTGAAGAAAGCTGACATAGCGTCTCGTGGTGGTCCTTGAGCTGTGCTACGGTTTCTTGGATCTTGTCCCCAAAGAGATTATCTCCGGCATAGGGGAGGTCAGCCAAGCAGTCCTGAACTTCTGGCCATAGATCAGAGGACTTCAACCAGGCCCATCGATGAGCACTAATCCCTGCTGCAGACACTCTAGAGGCTGTGTCAAAGATATCATACGCAGCGCGGACTTCATGCTTGCCAGTATCTAGGCCCTTTTGGATCAAGGAATTAAGTTGATCTTGAAATTGGTCAGGCAAGGAATCAGAAAAATCCTGGATTTTATTGAAAAGGTCCCTGTTATACTGAGTCATGTATAACTGATAGGAAGCAATGCGGGAAATAAGCATTGAGCCATGAAAAACACGTCGACCAAAGGCATCCAAGAATCTTTGCTCCTTCCCTGGAGGCATAGAAGAATGAGGCTTAGAACGACGAGCTTTCTTCTGGGCTGATTCCACAACCACAGAGTGATGGGAGAGTTGTGCTTTCTGGAATCCAGGGTCCGTCTGCACCAGGTAGGTGGCATCTGTTTTACGGTTTACTGGTGGTACAGAACTTGGATGTTCCCAATTGCGCTTCAGCAGATCAAGAAGGACCTCATGAACAGGATGGACATGATCTCCTTTGGTGCATCCACAAATTGTAGCACTTCCAGCATCTTGTGCCTGGAATGGGATGGCCTCAGACATCTCCTTAATAAAATTTATAAAGGACAGGTCCTCTGGAGGAGAACGCCTTCTTTCCTCAGGGGGAGAAGGTTCTGAGGGCAGATCATCTGAATCCTGGGAAGAATCATCTGTCCAAGGTTGGTAGGGTTGGTCTCCGGCACCCAGGGGATCCTCAGATGGAAGAAGCGGTGCAATTCCTGTGGGATCCGGCCGAGGCATCGATGGCTGGATCCCACAGGATCAACGGCATAGACGGTGGCACCGAGCGAGGATGATGTGGCATCGATGGTGGAATCGGCACCGATGAAACCGGTGACATCGACAGGCGAGTCGGTGGCAGGACTCCCGACGGCCCGGGGACGGGCTCCGGCCTCAGTACGTCTTCGTCTTCCGGAGTGGGAAATAACGGTGCCTGCGGTTCCACCGGTGGAAGGACACAGATCCACGAGTCCAACCTATCCAGCAACGGTGCGAGGGCCCTGTGTATCAGATCGGCTACTGGAGCTGGCATCGGTGCTGGCGTCGATGGAAGCTGGAAGCCCTGGAGTGCTTTTACGAAGGCCTCTTGGACCATCCAATCCAATTCCTCACGGAAGCCTGGGGCATGTATCCTCAGGTCTGGAGTAGGAGGCAGTACTGGCGTAGCTGGAGGGTCCACCGGTAAAAGTGGAATCGTGGCTCCCGGCACCAATGCAGGTGGGGAATGCCTCAGTGGTCCGGCCTCAGAGGAGGATGGGAGCTTCTCTGGACGGGGCTTTTTTCTAGGAGGCTCTATCAACGTCGATGCCAAGGGCTTGCCTGGATTGGCGGACTGAGTCTTACGATGCCGGTGCCGGCATTTTACTCAATGGTCACCACGGTCCTTCTCTGGTGCTGAAGACGGAGAGGAGGTCGATGCCGGAGCAGCCAGCTTCGGGTGAGAAGCTCCGGTATCCAGCTGCTAACGAGATGTCGACGGCGCCAATTCATACGTCGAGGCCTTCGATGGGGTCAGGAGTTTCGACTGAAAAAGAAAGTCAATTTTTTTCGAACGGGCTTTACGGCCCTTCGGTGTCATCTGGGCACATTTGGTGCAAATGAGGACATCATGGTCCGCTCCTAAACACAATACCCAAACTTGTGTGGGTCTGTGATGGACATTGTCCGAGGACAATCGGGGTACCGACGAAAGCCCGACGCCATGGCTTCGATAAAAATTTAGCCGCGGTACGGTCGATGGCCCGCAGGCCCCGAAGGTAAAATTTGATGGGAATTGACCGCAATGGAGGGTAAAGTCTTACCTTCACGACCGCAGGTACGAAATCAATAGGGGAAAAATTCCGTGAGGAAAATTCCTGTCTAGAGAGCTCCTTAACTGCGTGCCTACTGCTGCATGGAAAAAAAAGAGACTGAAGGGGGACCCCTGCTAGATGCAGGGTTAGTGCCGTGCTGGGCATGCCCAGTAGGTCACAGTCAAAGTTCTAGAAACTTTGACAAAAGTGTTACATGATTGGGCTCCATCCTGATGATGTCACCCATATGTGAGGACTACCATCCTGCTTGTCCAGTGAGAAATAAGGTTAATCTATGCAATGCTTTCACGATTCGTCTGGCGAGGGAAATGGACACATATCTCTATAGCCTGGCAGGTGGGGCCCTGGTGCAGGGGTGGGTGAGGGGTCCCAGATTTAAAGGAATATAACATGGCGTGTCTACTATGCCACGTGAAGGACTGGTTATTTAACTCCAAGCATTTCACCCCGCTAGACTTGGAGAGGGAACTGATCCATCCCTTACATCCAGCCTATGTTCTACATGCTAAGATGGTTCATCTGCCCCTTTCTCTTCGTGGTATTTTTATTTTGACTTTGCTGCACAAGGCTTGGGCTTTTCTTTGTTTTAGGATGAGCCAATAACCTCATGAATCTAGCACCCTGCCTATTAGGGGGAATTCGGACTCTCCCCCCTGGTCTACAGCCCTCATTACTTCTCTCAGTCGGGCCGATACAGTACAGTGCGCTCCACCGGAGCACACTGTTAGCCCACGTTTGGCGCTATTAGTTTTGGGGGGGTTGGACGCGTGTTTTCGACGCACTAGCTTTACCCCTTATACAGTAAGGAGTGATAGCTCATTGAAAACGTGGACACCGGCAAAATTGAGCGTCCGTCTTCCGACCCGCGGTAGCTTTACCCCTTACTGTATAAGGGGTAAAGCTGGTGCGTCGAAAACGCGAGTCCAACCCCCCAAAACTAATAGCGCCCGCAATATGCAAATGCATGTTGATGGCCCTATTAGTTATTCCCGCGTGATCCAGAAAGTAAAATGTGCAGCCAAGCCACACATTTTACTTTCAGAAATTAATGCCTGCCCAAAGGCTGGTGTTAATTTCTGCAGGCACCGGGAAAGTTGGAGGCCCCAAAAGTAAAAAAAAAGTAAAAATTTAAAAAAAAATTAAAAAATCGGCCCGCGGCCTAGAAGACGGATGCTCAATTTTGCCAGCGTCCGTTTTCTGAACCCGTGGCTGTCAGCGGGTTTGAGAACCGACGCCGGAAAAATTGAGCGTCAGCTGTCAAACCCGCTGACAGCCGCCGCTCCTGTCAAAAAGGAGGCGCTAGGGACGCACTAGTTTCCCCAGCGCCTCCTTTTACCGTGGGCCCTAATTTGCATACGGGCCGATACTGAATCGCGCGCCCAGGAGAGTGGCCTGTGCGCGCGCCGGGAGAGCGGGCGGCATTTTTCTGTATCGACCTGAGTGGGAGCAAAAAGGTGTGTCCACCCTTTCTCTGGGTGTGGACTCCAAGGGAATCATATACTCTTATCAAGATCTGTCCTCACATTTTGCACTCTCCCCTAAATCTTTCTTCGCATATCTCCAACTGTGTCACTACGTCTGCTCTCTGCAAAAATCTCATCTTCGGGATGCTTTCATAGATGGACTGGAGGAATTCTTCCAGCTGGAAATTCCGAGGCGGATGGGAATCTCTCGTATCCGTAAATCTTTGCTTAACATTGCCACGGAGGTCCCTTGTGACGATCTGCATTCTAAGTGAAAGGCGGATATACCTTTCTTGACCGATTTCTCTATCCTATCTGCTATTAAGAGAATACCTGAGCTTATAGAGGATTCTGACCTGCGGGAGATACAATGCAAGCTTTTGCATAGAGCACACCTGCCTCCACCCTGGCTGTGTAGGCTGGGTTATTTAAACTCTGATCAAGGTAGTAAATGCCAGATGGACAGGGGTTCCCCAGTTCATTGTTTTGGGGCTGTGCACATATCCAAACCTTTTGGGGCAAGATTTGCAGATACTTATCTCTTCTAGTAGACCAACCAATGGTTTTCACGCTTGAGGGTGCTCTTTTTGACGTAACTTTCTCTTTCCAAGTTCGAGGACTGGACAAATGTCTTTTACTTCGGAAAGCCTGCCTGATGGCTAAAAGGGCCATACTGTTGCATTGGCGGGTCCCTGATCCTCCTAGCTTCGGGCTTTGGCGGAACAAGTTACACGTCCTTGTGCAGATGGAGAATCAAAGCACCGCATGCTCATTTAAATCTAATCAGACCTTTATTAATATTTGGGGTGTTTATTTACAGCGATTATCCCCCAGAGCCAGAAGTACCCTGATCAATTACCCCTGACCGTACTGGAACCTTTTAAATAATAGTCTGATCCTATATCTCAGCTGTATTCTTGGTTCAAATATCTGGGTTCATGAGGCTGGTTGGGTGGGTTACTAGAGTCTGGGGATCTTGTGGCGGGATGAAATACACAATGGAAAATGCTAGCATGACTGTATTTCTTTTCTGTAGTTTGACATGCTTCAGAGCCTTGTGTGTTACACATTTGTTCTATTTTTGCAATACACAGTCTTACATATAAAATAAATACAAAAAGAATAGAGGTAGGAACCACACAGGCTGGTATTTTTTTACATTTCTCCTGAGCCCTTGACTCGTGGATTGATTTAACGTCAGCTCAAGGGCTGGAGTTAAATATTTCGCTTTAAAAAGTGTGCATTGGGCGCCCAGCGATTTTCTGCATCGGGTATAATAGCGAATAGCCTCATCGACATGGAATTTACAGGTGATGAGCGCTATTGGCTGTACGGTTGTTTGGACACCTGGTTTTGGATATGCTAATTTCCTTATTGCACTGGGTATTAGACTAGCGCGTCCAACTGCACATAAACCTGTGCGATAGGCTGAGTGCACTTTATTGCACTGGCCTCAGAGGGAGATAGCTCTGCGGGCAGGGAGATTCCTGAGGGAGGGACCAACTGGGGAGCATAAGAGGACAAGCCCAGCTATGTTCAGGAGACCCCTACGCTTCCAGGAGGGAGGCAGCTCCTGTAAAGTGCTCTGTCTAAAACAGAAGGGAGTGAGTGTACACTGACCAGAAGCAAGGCAGTCTACAGCCCCTGTGTGTATAAGTGAATCCTGCTAAGATTGGCAATCCACCATTAAAGAGTTGTGTTTGCTGAATAAAAGTTTAAGTTTGCATTTTAAGGCTGGAGTCAGTCTGAATTTGTGCCTCCAGCCTGGGAAACGCTGCTTGGTCTCCCACACAGCCATGATCTGAATATACCTACCCCCCAATCCCCACCCACCTCCATTAACAGCATTTGGTGCCAGCTTGAGGGAGATTGACTCTGTTCATTAGAGATTTACCCCCTTAGCAGAATTTTTCACATAGCGTTAAAGACTGTCAGCCCAGGGAAGACAAAGACATCCATTATGACCTCATAATACGTCAGTATTTAAAAGCCATAAGGTCCGTCCATTCTGAACATACCAAGAAAAGCACTGGACAGCATTGTACCAGAGCCAATAATAGGAACAGAGACAGAATTTCCAAGAACTGGGCTATATTTCTATCAAATCCTACAGAGTTAAGAATCAGAGCAGAACCTGGGGATATGACAGAATTGGAAGAATAAGATGAAAGCAGACAAATACACAGAACAGCAGGAAAAAGTCAGGGGAAGGGGAGTCTCAGGATGGTCAACAGGTAGAAGCCAGGAGAGTCTCACAGGATCAGCTGAGGAAGGAGAGTCTTAGAGCATCAGCAGAAAGAGGTCAAGGGAAGGAGGCCTCAGAATCTGCAGGCAGAGGTCAGAGGAAGAAGGTCTCAGGATTCCCATGGAGAGGTCAAGACTGGGCTAGGGATATGTCTCTGGCTATCGTTGCTGAGTAGTATTTCCTCCTGTCCCCCCTACCAATGTACATAAAACGTGTGGGCATACACTGCCCCCTTGTGTCTTTCTGTAACCCATGTTCCCCTCGTTCCCCACACCTAGCTCCCGGTTTCAGAGAAACGATGGGATCAGAACGTCATGGCCTGCCCTCCTCCTCCTGCCATCCCTCCCTCGTTTCACCCAGCTTTCTCCTCCCTTCCTCTCCTACTCCGTGAATCATACTCATTCCCTCTTGTGTCTCACTCACTGTGTTTTACTTACAGGAGATGAGAGGGTTTCTCTCTAAATTTAGCACAAAAGGACACCCAGGGGGTGGGGACTCAGAGCCAGTGCAAGTTTAAATCCGTTCATCAACTTCCCCCACATACTCAGCAACACCCAATGGGTACTGTAAAAGCAACAGCACTCTGTCTCCAGCCGCAGGAAGCATTTTATTTATTTATTTTATTTAGCATTTTTTATATACCGAGGTATAGCAGAGTAGCCTTCACTCCGGTTTACAATGCATATAATATATATATATATATTATATATATATTATATATTATATATATATATATTATATATATATATTATATATATATTATATTATATTATATATATATATATATATATATATATAAAATATAATATATATATTATATATATATATAATATATATATATATTATATATATAATATATATATAATATAATAGCATGCAATACAGAGCTCGACCATCTGTCAGACCCTTCCAGTTTCCAATAGTCATGTTTACTTGTTTAGGGGTACCCTAATCTTGGCATGGCATCCTTGACTATTACATTAAAACGCCTTAGATCCATCTTCCATAAACCTGTCTAATCCCTTTCTGCTCCCATAGCATCACACACATGCAAGCTTCACAAGTTTCTCGTGTGCCAGCTGAAGATGTGCCTCCTTGTGTGGATTTGAAGCCTGCTGCCTGATCGCTTCCTCGCCTATCCTCCAATTCCAATATTAAGAGATGAGTATTCTCTACTTATTTTCTCCACACCGCTCATGATTTTAGACATCTCTATCACCCAGCAAAACTGATCTGGGAGAGTTTAAATGTGTCAAATCTCAGAAGCTAAATATGGTCAGGTGTGACTGGTACCTGTGTGGGAGGGCCTGTGTGTGTGCAGACCTCAATGCTTGGGAAGACCAAGCGTTGAGGTCTGCAAATTTCTGCAGTATTCTGCCAAAAAAAAGGGTCACTGAGGCATAATTGCCAAACAGTGGACCCTTGGATAGGAAACACAACCAGTATCCCCCTTTATCCATCTCTCTTGCAAGCTGGAGAGACCTCGAATTATGATTCTCCCTTACACAGAGACTGTGTTTTGTCAACACAGAAACTGGTGCCACATCCATAATCTTGGGCTATAGGTCACACTTGATGTAATGACACAGAGGCTGGT
Source organism: Rhinatrema bivittatum (assembly GCF_901001135.1). Lineage (NCBI taxonomy): Eukaryota > Metazoa > Chordata > Amphibia > Gymnophiona > Rhinatrematidae > Rhinatrema > Rhinatrema bivittatum. Next base: position 24,759 of record NW_021821540.1, read on the forward strand.
GTCCTTGGTACAGAGTGGACAGGCATGCGTCAGTGGCAGAGAGAATACATCCAGAACTTCCTTTCTCATATACAATTGCAGGGTGCATAGAAGAAGGTTGTTTTAAACATAGGGAGGGTAATTTTATAACTGTGTGGGCAGAGCCAAAGTCTACGTGTAACCTGTACATGCAAGCTTTAGCCAACACTTTCAGAGGAAACATATGCATAATATAAGTTTGGTTTGAAAATGCTTGGGTAATTGGCCTGGTACATGCACAGATTAACTCGCACACATTTACACCTGCTCTTCAGAGGGCGTAACTTGTGCGGGTCACCTTCTGTGCATAAAAATTAAAAAGTATATGTGCAAGTTCCAACTCTCCCCCGCCCCCCTCCCCCCCCAAACACTTCTCTGGAGTTTGCATAAAAATATGCGTTTAACCATGCTAAATGCACACTCTTACAGGCACAAAGCTCTGGGCCATTTCATGCATAAAACATATAAACGGCTTCGAAAATTCAATCTTAAGGTCTAAGCGTTTTTCCCCATGGACCCAGAATGAAGAAAAAAGGCTTTTAGTAAGTCAAGCCCCGAGTGAGCCATGAGACACAGAACAAGCACCGAAGAGAGCTTCCAAATCCAAAACTCAAGACCGAGGCAGGCACAGAATCTCTAGCAGAGACAGTCAAGGTTCTTCTCCAAGGGAGGGTCTCACTCCCACATGTTTGGAAAGAAAGGGATGAGAGACTGTCCCAGGGGAAGAATCCCAGAGAAACCTCCACTCTGCTAAGTAAGGTTGTCAGAAAATAGCAAGTGACACTCAGTGTATCCTTCTGGGGAGTCTGTCTTAAGCAGCCCTCACTTCTCCCATCCCATGTCAGACATCTCTGAAGGGCTGGCTGCTAGGGGGAGGGGATGGAGAAAGACAAGGCTAAAAGCATGGCACCTGAAAGAGAAGACAGACAGACAGACAATATGGACCAATGGACAGGGAATAAGATACTGAGGGCCAAGAGGTGGTTAAGTCAGGCCTTGATTCTCATTCAATTACTGTATAAGAAGCCAACTTTCCCGACTTATTTATTTATTATTTATTTTACAATTTCCTACACCTCCTGGTTAACCTGCCTCCCTTTTCCCCTATCCTCCCCGACCCCTAAAACCTCTCTAGCTCTCTTTTTTTTGTTGTTTTTATACTTGCCTGTTCTCCGGAGCAGTTGTAGGTTGCGTGGGCCGGTCTGCTGCCAGCGCACGCTTCAGCGGGACAACACCTTGAATACCTTTGAAGCATCCTGTTGATGGATGTGTCTATGGAAGTTCACTAGACATTAAATTATCTACTTATTATAAGCAGGCTTGGATGTCTTTTTACAATTTTTTGACCCTATGGCTTAAAGACCACTTACAGAAGAAATTCTGCTGATACTATTTGTAAAATGTTGTTTGATTTGTTTTGGTATGATTGATGGATGTGTGAGTGTCCTGTCCTGTTTTTTTTGTGGACGTTCACCTCCTTATATATTTCACGTTTAAAATAGTCTTGAAACATGCCATTTCCCTAAGCCATACAGAAGAGGTTTTTTGTGTTCCTGTTAATTGTTAATCAGCTTTTGCTCCTCTGCTAATTTTATTGGTATTGTTTCCTGACTTCAATAAATAAAAAAAAAAAGAAAAGAAAAAAGTATGTCTGTGGCAAATATTCAAAGCCACTTCCATGGTAAAACACTGTTTTAACCACAGAAATGGTCTCTGAATATTGTCCACTTTTAATGGAGGTAAAATTATGTACATTGTTCAACAATACTCAGAATATTCCTGAGGATATGTAGTTTGGGAATTTCAAAGCTGTGCATACATTGTACAGTCTGTATTTGTATTTGCATTATCTTCTGGTAATAAAAATATGAAAGAAAAAAATTGTGTACCTTGTTTTTTGCCAAAAAAAACTATCTACAAAAAAAAAAAACCAGGAGCAAATTTTTATGGGTAAGCACAGAAACATAAAAGACTATGGCAGATAAAGTTAAGTTGCTTACCTGTATTAGGTGTTCTCTGTAGACAGCAGAACAAATCAGCCACACAAATGGGTGACATCATCAGATGGTGCTGTCACGGACAAGGCTCTCACAGACTGAGTCTCTGTGACCTTCGACTTTGGGAGGTGGGGAGGACTGCTGTCCATGGAGAACACCTCCTACAGGTAAGCAACTTCGCTTTCTCACTGGACAAACAGGAACACATTTCCACACAAATGCTGAGGGCTGCATAAAATATATAAGTACTGTACTTTCTGCTTCTATCGTTATGTAACCAGTAGGAAAACAAAAAGGGAGTTAAAGCTGTTACCAAAATACATTCTGGAGAGCCACTTGGCTAAAGCTGCTATCACCGCATGAATCTTGCTCTGAACAGTAGCGTTTTGTAAAAATGTGAATAGTAGACCACAGAGCTGCTTTGCAGAGGTCTTGAATAGAGGCTTGGCAATCGCTCTTAATTGGTTTGCCATGATTTTACATGGAAGAGGAATTCCTGCTTTACAGTAACAAAAAGATACATTGTGAAGGCCAAGTAAACAGAGTCTGCTTTTCAGCTGGGCACCCTCTAGTGTTAATTGAAAACTAAAGAAATAATTGCATAGATTTTCGGAAGGCTTTTGCTCTTTCCAAATGGAAAAAAGTACAATTTTTCTCCGATCCGAGGTCTGAAGATTCTGTCCTGCCGAGGATGCCGTGTGGTTTCAGAAAGAAGGCTGGAAGATTAATAGATTGGTAAAGGTGAAACCGAGAAACTCCTCTTGGTAGAAATTTAAGGTGAGTTCTCAAAATAATTTTATTTGGGAAGATCTGCATATACCGCAGGCAGGTTACTGGCATTGGAAGTTCACTTCTTCTTTGTGCCGATGTTACTGCTACAAGGAAAAGTAATCTCCAAGATGTCCAATTTCTGCAGTTACCAAAGGCTCAGAAGCAGGACTGGTGCTAGCGTTTTTGCTGCCCTGCGCAAAAAATTATGGTGCTCGCCCCCACCCCCATTCTGTTTTTATTTTTTTAATACAGAATTTTTGCTGTTTCCCAATAATCAAAACACAATAGAAACTGTCAGTCTTACGCTCTGTCCCACTGAAATAAGCCCTGCACCCTCCAACATTCCAAACTTTCAAAACTGACACCCCCCCCCCCCCCCCGAACCTATCTTACCCCATCCACAGGTCCAAAACGCCTAAATTGTGCAGAAGTGATCCCCAGGTACTCCTGCCCCACCTACCAGCACATAAAAATGGCAGTGGCTGAGTCCTGTGGCCTGCATTGTTGTGAGGCCGCCTAGAAAACCCTGCAAAAAATACATGTGGAACCCATTGGTATTAGGCCTACTTAATGTGTGTAGATGTGGGTTTGGCCCTCAGAAAGCCTAGACTAAACTGAAAGGCAATGATATAGAAAACTTCCCGTACCAAAACGTTCCCTGTACGTACCCGGATCAGTCCAGATCGCTGGGTTTTGCCTCCCCACCAGCAGATGGAGACAGTACCCACTGATCCGTCGGGATGGCTTTGCCAGTGTTGGATGTGCGCCTGGATGCCTCCCGCGAATACCTTTACTCTTGGTGGCTTGGTCGCGGTTGGAAAGACTGCGCCGGCTTGTTGGAGGCGGCCAGCTGCTGAGATTGGGGCCGCTGCGGCCTAGGATGACCTCTTCTGTTTTGGGAGGACTGGTTCTGTTGCCTCGTTTGGTTTTGATATGGAACCGGCCGGTACATGGCATATGGTCGATAGGCTCTTCTCTGGAAAGGCTGTCTCCTGGGAGAGACGTAGTATCTGTGTGTCAAAGGGTACGGTTGCGGTGTGGTGAGTGTCTGAACTGCCACCGACTGCTCCTTAAGTTGGGCTACGGTCTACTGGAACCTGGCGTTGGCGCATTTCGGGTCTCTGCTTCGAGGCACATTGTGCTTGGGCTTTGTCCTTCAGTCTTCACTCCGTTTGGAGTCCGTCGGTTCCAGCGACGACACTCGATGCACTGCGGGGGTGTCGGGGAGGGTCGGTCCTGCTGACGAATGGGCCTCCGAGGGTGGGGCATAAGAGCCCTGTCTCTGCCCTGTCAGCGCCATCATTTTTTCGTGCCGTTGTCGGCACGCTCTGGGGGACATCTTGCCACAGTGTCGGCAGGCTTGCATCGGGTGGTCTGGGCCCGGACACCGATAGCCGCAGGGGCACGGCTTGAATCCTGAAGGTCGTTCCCCTTCCTTCTTACCGCGTTCTTTCATTTTTTTTTCTACCTTTTTTACTTTTTTTAAGTTTTTCCCTCTCAGGGAGAAGGTGATGCTGAGGAGGTCTGAAGCTCCGCGTGCGATCCCGCGCGGGGAAAAACAGACCGAGGAGAGTCGCTTCCAGCGCGGGAACTCACGCGCAGCCTCAGAGCAAAGCTCTGACATCACCTTGAAGCTCCGCCTCCCGGGCCCTGATTGACAGTTCCCATGACAGCATGGCTAATTCAGCCCTGCCATCCACTTAGCCAGATATGGTCGATTCAGGCAGATTAACAATATTTTAACCATGTAAAAGGCAACTAAGTCTTTGAAAATTTACAGAAGGAAAGAAAATAAATAGCACCAATGTAAGAAGGTGACGGGCAGAGAACAAGAGGCAGCTATGAATTGTAATCCAAGGAAACCTGACGTAAATATAGGCAGGAGAAAAACTAATGGCAGGGATAGACGGATAGACTTATCCGGCTAACTTAGACCGGATATTCAACTGCAGGGCTATGCAGCTGTATAACCCCAGATAAATCATTACTTAGCCAGATAAGTCTTATCCGTCTAAGTTTAGACCTGCTATTGAGCAGGTGTAACTTAGACAGATAACTTATCCGACTAAGTCTGAATATCGCTACTTAGCCGGATGACTTATCTAGCTAAGTAGCGCCGCCCCCTTATACCCATTATTCGCCCACAAGTTGTCCAACTAAAAACTTAGCCATATAAGCGACTTATCTGCCTAAGTGGCAGCCACTAAACAAAGCCAGATATCCAGCACCTGCTACTTAGCCAAATAAGTCCCACTTTTCTGGCTAAGTAGCTTTTGAATATAGACTTCACTACTGCTGAGACCTACTTGGCCATGCGGTTATTTCCAGGCAATCTGGCAGATTCAGAGCAGGTCACAGAGGGAGACTGACACGCACGCTTTCTGAGCAGAAGTAATGCACAGAATGATCCTCAAGGGAGCCGCAACATCAGTGGCCGACGCCATCCTAATGTCTGATGACATCACTGCTCCCAAAGTTCACAGCCTTGCCACGGCTTTCATTACAGCTGCTTTCACAGCCACTGAAAATATTAACAGGCTCTAAAAACCTCACTCCAGGAAAAAGAGTAGCCTATGGTTAGAGCAGCAGGCTCTGAACCCCACAGAGCAGCGTTCAAGTCCCGCTGTCGCTCCTTGTGACCTCCTGCAAGTCACTTTACCCTCCACTGACTCAGGTACAAACTCAGGGGCCGATGCAATACAGTGCGCTCAGCCGAGCACACTGTATAATGCAATAGGGGGATTAGCGCCTATTTAACCTGCGTCGGACGCGGAGTGAGTGCAATAGCGCTCATCGCACGTGAATGAGGCTATTGCTCATTCACTCCTCATGCAAAAAAAAAAAAAGTGCGCGTCTCAGACGCACATTTTGCTCTCAGATATTAACGCCTGCCTGGAGCAGGCGTTAATATCTGAGGCGTTAATATCCTAATGTGCATGGTGCCTTGCGGGCACCATGCACACATTAGGAAAGCGGGCGCTGACTTTTCAGCGCCCTCCTTCCGCGCTTTTTATTGCATCGGCCCCTTAGATTATAAGCCCTCTGGGGATAGGAAAGTACCTGTACGTAATCCATTAAAAAGCAGAATATAAAAAACTAAAATGAATAAATCCCTGAGCTAATGAAAAGGCAAAATATCTTAATATTCAAACTGCTGAATTATTTCTCAGGCTTTCAAAAGAAATCAGTACCAGCTCAGAAGATTCTTGGATCTGTCCTGTGCATCAATCTTTGCTAACTCCCAAATTTTACAAACAAAGACGTTGGGGAGAGAGAGTTTCTCCAGACTGGGCACCTGCAGAGGGAACACCACAGCTTTGGAACAACAGAACGAGAACTCCTGTCCCCAGGACTGTAACCCTCCTTCTCACTGCAGGGCGTAAGATAAGAGGACTTCCCATTTCTGGGGTTGTGACATCCCATCAATCATTGGAAGGCACGAGTCAATAGGACTCCTATACTCAGGACCAGTGGTGCAGCTACCATATAGCAAGCCCAACAAAGAACCCAGGCCTGACTGCAAGAGGAGCTGCCTGCTGGAGGCCTGAAGATTAGAGGTCCAGTGGGACCATTGGTAGACTCCAACCTGCTGGCAGGCCTATGAAGAGCCTCTTACATATATGTGTGTGTGTGAGAGAGAAACACCTGAGAGAGACAGCACATGCACACACATGTGAGAGAGTGTGCATGTGTGAGAGAGCATGCATGTGGGAATAAGAGCACATTTTTATGTGAGTGCAAACACGCGTGTGTTAGTGTGCACACATGTATGTCAGAGAGCAAAGTGCGTGTGAGAAACAGTGAGACCACTTGCATGTGTTTGTGTGTATGAGAGAGAGCAAACGGGTGTGTGTGTGTGTGTGTGTGAGAGAGAGAGTGAGAAAGCACCCAAGTGTATATGTGAGAGAGAGCAAGTGTGTGAGAGAGAGCAAGTACATGAGAGAGACAGTGCAAGTGTGCATCCGAGAGCGCAAGCACACATGTGAGAGGCCAAGCATGTAAGAGCAAGTATGCATGTGTGTGAGAGCACATGTATGTGAAACAGTACGTGCATGTGTGTGTGTGTGAGAGAGAGAGAGAGAGAGAGAACATAAGTGGTATGTGTGAAAGCGAGTATACATGTATAAGTGCAAGAGCATGTCTGTATGAGAGACCAAGTGCAAGTGTGTGTATATAACAGAGAGCAAGCACATGTGTGTATGTGAGATAAAGAGAACAAGCCTGTGTGTGAGAGCGAACGAGCCTGATGTGTGAGAGAGAAAGAATGTGTGTATGTGTGTGTGTGGATATGTGTGAGAGGGAGAGCATGCGTGCATGCGTGTGAGAGAGTGTGTGTGAGTATGAGCGAGAGAGCATGTGTGAGTGTGTGTGCGAGAGCAAATGTGTGTGCATGAGAGAAAGAGCGTATGTGTATGAGAGAGTGAGTGCACATATATGAGAGCAAGTGCATGTCGGAGCAAGAGAGCATGCAAGGTTAGAAAGAGAGAGAGAGCTTGTGTGTACGGGTGTTTGTGCTAGAGACAGTGAGTGTGTGTGTTTGTGTGGGAGAGAGTGCAAGTATGTGTGTAGGAGACAGAGCATGTGTGTGTCTTTGAGTGAAAGAAAGAGTTTGTGTGTGTATGAGAGAGAGAGAGTGAGCATGCGTATGAGAGAATGAACATGTGTGTGTATATGGGAAAGGAGAGAAAGTTTATGTGCCACTGCCCCTCACCTACCTCCCCTAACAATGCACAACATTCTCAGGGTGACTGGAAATCAAAAGTTCCCAGGTATGAGGAATGGAGGATTTTTCATCTTTATTTGTTTCAATTACTGGACGTTATTTGATGTGTTTTCTGTCTTGAAACATTTTACTGATGTTTGGAAAATTTTTCAAAATTAGGATGGTATCTTTAAAGCAAGCGCACAGGCACCAGTTCACATGCGTTTGGGCACACAAGTAGACAGATGCTGGAATTTTAAATCATGTGCATAGTTACGCACATATGATTGAAAATACGCCCAACGTGCATATGTGTGCTCCTAATTTTAAGCTGTTACTCGAGCAAACTTTACTTCCCTAGAACTTTGTCAACTTTAAAGCGCACTGGCGAGCAAATTTTATAGCATGCTTGTGTGAGGACATTGCCAGTTTTACCAATTAATCCACCAGTTTGCTCAGCCTACCTTGAGGTCAATGCAGACCCCTCTGGTTCTTCAGCCTGCACTCCCCCCCAATTGACCCAGACACCTCCCTCTATCGTCTTAGATCTAAAACGAGATTTCTGCAGACTTACACCTCACCAGGAGCAACAGTAAATATATGCAGCTAACAAGCCACTGCGCACTGCAGCTGCTGGATTTAAAATTCAGATTTATGCACAAAACGCTTGAGCCCACCCCGGGATGTCTCCAGCACACACCCCGACTTCACCCCTTTGTTTTACTCACGCTTGCATATATATGCACGTAATTTGTGATTTTTAATATTTGCGGACGATACCAAGATCTGCAGTAGAGTGGACACATCCGAAGGATTAGAGAAAATGAAGAACGATTTAAGAAAGCTTGAAGAGTGGTTGAAGATTTGCCAGCTGGGATTCAATGCCAAGAACTGCAGAGTCCTGCATCTGGGGTGCGGCAATCCAAAAGAGCTGAATGTGATTGGGGGGTGAAAGACGAATGTGCACGGACTTGGAGAAAAACCTTGGTATGATAGCGTCTGATGATCTGAAGGTGGCAAAGCAATGTGACAAGGCGATAGCTAAAGCCAGAAGAATGCTGGGCTGCACAGAGAGAGGAATAACCAGGAAGAAAAAGGAGGTGATGATCCCCTCGTACAGGTCCTTGGTGAGGCCTCACCTGGAGTACTGTGTTCAGTACTGGTGCCCGTACCTCAAGAAGGACAAAAACAGGATAAGGGCGTTCCAGAGAAGAACAACCAAAATGGTGAGGGGTCAGCACTGGAAGACTTATGAGAAGAGGTTGAAGGATCTGAATACCTATACCCTGGAAGAGAGGAGGTGCAGGCAGGGCCGGTGCAAGGGTATTGGGTACCCTAGGCGACCCTTGTGCTGCTCCTCCCCCTCTCCCGGTCGTACCCCCCTACCTGTTTCGGTGCCGACTCAGTGCTTCTCAGGGCGCTACTCGCGGCCCTGAGAAGCACACAGTCTCTGTTTCTCTTTGCTGCGAGCGGGATAGGACCCGTTTGCGGCACCACGTGGCTGCTCTTCGGCGCCCCCTACGGCTCAGCGCCCTAGGCGACCGCCGAAGTTCGCCTAATGGACGCGCAGGCCCTGGGTGCAGGGGAGATATGATACCGGCCTTCTGATACCTGAAAAGTTTTAATGATGCACAATCAACAAACCTTTTCAGTTGGAAAGAAAATCAATAGAACTAGAAATCATGAAATGAAACTCCAAGGAGGACGATGGCACATAAACATCCTGCATGAGACTAAATACAAAATTGATTCTTTATGGGTAGAAATCCCTTGTGTGTCGGGGAAGGCTATAGTGATAGGGGTATACTACCGTCCACCTGGTCAAGATGGTGAGACGGACAGTGAAATGCTAAGAGAAATTAGGGAAGCTAACCAAATTGATAGTGCAGTAATAATGGGAGACTTCAATTACCCCAATATAGACTGGGTAAATGTATCATCGGGTCACGCTAGAGAGATAACGTTCCTGGATGGAATAAATGATAGCTTTATGGAGCAATTGGTTCAGGAACCGACGAGAGAGGGAGCAATTTTAGATCTAATTCTCAGTGGAGCACAGGACTTGGTGAGAGAGGTAACGGTGGTGGGGCCGCTTGGCAATAGTGATCATAATATGATCAAATTTGATTTAATGACTGGAAAAGGAAACAGTGTGCAAATCCAAGGCTCTCGTGCTAAACTTTCAAAAGGGAAACTTTGATAAAATGAGAAAAATTGTTAGAAAAAAACTGAAAGGAGCAGCTACAAAAGTAAAAAATGTCCAAGAGGCGTGGTCATTGTTAAAAAATACCATTCTAGAAGAGCAGTCCAGATGTATTCCACACATTAAGAAAGGTGGAAAGAAGGCAAAACGATTACCGGCATGGTTAAAAGGGGAGGTGAAAGAAGCTATTTTAGCCAAAAGATCTTCATTCAAAAATTGGAAGAAGGATCCAACAGAAGAAAATAGGATAAAGCATAAACATTGGCAAGTTAAATGTAAAACATTGATAAGACAGGCTAAGAGAGAATTTGAAAAGAAGTTGGCTGTAGAGGCAAAAACTCACAGTAAAAACTTTTTAAAATATATCCGAAGCAGAAAGCCTGTGAGGGAGTCAGTTGGACCGTTAGATAATCGAGGGGTTAAAGGGGCACTTAGAGAAGATAAGGCCATCGTGGAAAGATTAAATGATTTCTTTGCTTCGGTGTTTACTGAAGAGGATGATGGGGAGGTACCCGTAATGGAGAAGGTTTTCATGGGTAATGATTCAGATGGACTGAATCAAATCACGGTGAACCTAGAAGATGTGGTAGGCCTGACTGACAAATTGAAGAGTAGTAAATCACCCGGACTGGATGGTATACATCCCAGAGTTCTGAAGGAACTAAAAAATGAAATTTCAGACCTATTAGTAAAATCATCCATTGTACCTGAAGACTGGAAGATAGCAAATGTAACCCCAATATTTAAAAAGAGCTCCAGGGGTGATCCGGGAAACTACAGACCGGTTTGCCTGACTTCAGTGCCAGGAAAAATAGTGGAAAGTGTTCTAAACATCAAAATCACAGAACATATAGAAAGACATGGTTTAATGGAACAAAGTCAGCATGGCTTTACCCAAGGCAAGTCTTGCCTCACAAATCTGCTTCACTTTTTTGAAGGAGTTAATAAACATGTGGATAAAGGTGAACCGGTAGATGTAGTGTACTTGGATTTTCAGAAGGCGTTTGACAAAGTTCCTCATGAGAGGCTTCTAGGAAAAGTAAAAAGTCATGGGATAGGTGGCGATGTCCTTTTGTGGATTGCAAACTGGCTAAAAGTCAGGAAACAGAGAGTAGGATTAAGTGGACAATTTTCTCAGTGGAAGGGAGTGGGCAGTGGAGTGCCTCAGGGATCAGTATTGGGACCCTTACTTTTCAATATATTTATAAATGATCTGGAAAGAAATACGACGAGTGAGATAATCAAATTTGCAGATGACACAAAATTGTTCAGAGTAGTTAAATCACAAGCAGATTGTGATAAATTGCAGGAAGAACTTGTGAGACTGGAAAACTGGGTTGCTGTGCTGCAAGGAGAGACTATAGGTAGTGAGTAGACAGGGTATGAGGGCATAACGAGTGGTAGATGATACACTCACACTTGTAGATATCTGTAATGTCTTCTTATAAGCAACTTGGAGTCTTCAGTATTCAGGAACAGGAGCCGCAGGCGAGTACTGGTTCCTGTAGGCAGTCTGAAATAGAACTTACAATAACTGTGTATGGGATGGCTTCTGGAATAGAAGAGAGGCTAGGAGAGGATTTAGGAACACAGGCCCTCGTGGAGCAAGTACCAGTTCCTATCTGTTAATCTGTAATAGTAAACCATAAGACATAGGTATACGATATCTTCTGAGGAAGAAGAAAGTCTGAGAAAGGTATTAGGAACAGAGGCCCTCGTGGAGCGAGTACCGGTTCCTATCTGTTAATCTGTAATAGTAATCCATAAGATATAGGTATGCGATATCTTCTGAGAAAGACGAGAGTCTGAGATAGATATTAGGAACAGAGGCCCTCGTGGAGCGAGTACCGGTTCCTTTCTGCAAACTGTAATGGTAACTCACAATCTCCGTCCCTGCGATAACGTCTTAGGCTGAAGGGAGCCTTAGAGATAAGTATCAAGGGCCCTCGTGGAGCGAGTACCGGTTCCTTTCTGCAAACTGTAATGGTAACTCACAATCTCCGTCCCTGCGATAACGTCTTAGGCTGAAGGGAGTCTTAGAGATAAGTATCAAGGGCCCTCGTGGAGCGAGTACCGGTTCCGGTCTGTAATAGGACTCACAGTTCACGTCTGCGATCGCTTCCAGGCAATAGGAGTTTTCGGGAACGTAGGCCCTCGAGGAGCGAGTACCGGATCCCGTCCAACAATCTGAAATCAAGAAGAGAGCGGAGCCTCCGAGGAGCGGGTACTCCTGGTAAGTATGAAAAGGCCGAGCAGTGGAGAAAGGTTTCCCCTTGCTGACTCGGATCGTTGTTGCAAGTCCCGATGGAGTTCCTTGCTAACTCGTTTGTAGTTAGCAAACAAAGACCTTTTAAATTGAAACGGATGACGTCACTACGGGGGGGGGATGCCCCCGAGGTTCGCACCCTAGATGGTATAAAGTCTGGAGTGCACGCGGGCACCCTTACGTCATCAGGAACATGGCGGATCCTGCGGCGTCAAGCCAGCCCGGGGACACCGGGACCAAGAGGCGGGGAGAAGCCGCGGCTGCATCTGTCCATCTGAGCCGAAGGGAGTCGCCACCAAGGTAGAGAGGGTGGAGCGAGGGCGGAAATAGGCACGAACGCAACAGACATTAAGTTAAGTACTGCGGGTTAAGTAATGCTAATCATGGTTAAAGTTAAAGTTTTAACAAAAATAATTGTATGACTCTTTGGAAGCTTTCTGGACTGCACATAGCACAGATGGATTTACAAATTATTCACCAAGCAGCGATTTAACAAGTATTGATGAACGAACTGCACTGGAAGCTTTAAACAGCATAAATTTTAAATGAAAAAAATAATTTTGTGGTACTGCAATTACTTAATTAAGGGTGGCTGGTGGTTAGTTAATGATTGTTCTACTGTGTAAACTGTTATATGTAAAGCCTGTTGCTAATTTATTGTTCCCCTGTAAACCGAGGTGATGTATAGCTATACGTACCTCGGTATAAAAGAATCTATAAATACATAAATAAATAAATAAAATTATAACTGCTTACTACTAGGTAACCTGGATGGTACCATGATTAGGTTGTGATAAATTGCAGGAAGACCTTGTGAGACTGGAAAATTGGGCATCCAAATGGCAGATGAAATTTAATGTGCATAAGTGCAAGGTGATGCATATAGGGAAAAATAACCCATGCTATAATTACACGATGTTGGGTTCCATATTAGGTGCTACAACCCAAGAAAGAGATCTAGGTGTCATAGTGGATAACACATTGAAATCGTCGGTTCAGTGTGCTGCGGCAGTCAAAAAAGCAAACAGAATGTGGGGAATTATTAGGAAGGGAATGATGAATAAAACGGAAAATGCCATAATGCCTCTGTATCGCTCCATGGTGAGACCGCACCTTGAATACTGTGTACAATTCTGGTCTCCGCATCTCAAAAAAGATATAATTGTGATGGAGAAGGTACAGAGAAGGGCTACCAAAATGATAAGGGGAATGGAACAGCTCCCCTATGAGGAAAGACTAAAGAGGTTAGGACTTTTCAGCTTGGAGAAGAGACAGCTAAGGGGGGATATGATAGAGGTCTTTAAGATCATGAGAGGTCTAGAACGGGTAGATGTGAATCGGTTATTTACTCTTTCGGATAGTAGAAAGACTAGGGGGCACTCCATGAAGTTAGCATGTGGCACATTTAAAACTAATCGGAGAAAGTTCTTTTTCACTCAACGCACAATTAAACTCTGGAATTTGTTGCCAGAGGATGTGGTTAGTGCAGTTAGTGTAGCTGTGTTTAAAAAAGGATTGGATAAGTTTTGGGAGGAGAAGTCCATTACCTGCTATTAAGTTCACATAGGGGCGGATTTTCAGACTCTGCGAATAGGCCTACTTTTGTTTGCGCTCCAGTACGCTGGATTTTAGCAGAAAGATAGCCGGCGCGCGCCGAGCCGCGCAGCCTACCCCCGTTCCCTCTAACGCCCTCCCCTCACCTTCCCCTCCCTTCCTCTACCTAACCCACCCGCCCGGCCCTGTCTACACCCCCCCCCCTTACCTTTCTCCGGGGATTTACGCCTCCCGGAGGGAGACGTAAATCCCCGCGCGCGAGCGGGCCTCCTGCGCGCCGGGCCGCGACCTGGGGGCGGGTACGGAGGGCACGGCCACGCCCCCGGACCGCCCCAGGCCGTAGCCACGCCCCCGTACCCGCCCCCAAAACGCTGCCGACACGCCCCCGAAACGCCGCGACGACCGGGCCCGCCCCCGACACGCCCCCCTCGGAGAACCCCAGGACTTACGCGAGTCCCGGGGCTCTGCGCGCGCCGGTAGGCCTATGTAAAATAGGCTCACCGGCGCGCAGGGCCCTGCTCGCCTAAATCTGCCCGGTTTTGGGCGGATTTAGGCGAGCAGGGCTCTGAAAATCCGCCCCTTAGAGAATAGCCACTGCCATTAGCAATGGTTACATGGAATAGACTTAGCTTTTGGGTACTTGCCAGGTTCTTATGGCCTGGATTGGCCACTGTTGGAAACAGGATGCTGGGCTTGATGGGCCTTTGGTCTGACCCAGTATGGCATGTTCTTATGTTCTTATGTTCTTATATGAAACTACCACAGCTTACCTTTCATATTTGATTTTTAAGCATATTAAGCAGTAAGTTGCACATTCATTTTGATTTAGTGAGGTGGGTTATTCGTTTTCTTTCTACTGAGCAAATATTTCTCCACAGAGAGAGGGTGTGTCTGGAATATTCATCAGCTGTTTGGAAATATCTATTCTCTTTATTAGTATGGTTTTACAATTATGATTGATGTTTTATGAGGAATGGTGATGTTTCTGCTTTTCCATTGCTGCACTGCATATAGACTCTGGCTTCTTGTGGTTTCCAGTTCAGTTTTTGTCTCTTTATGTTAAAATATATTTTTATTTTAAAATAAATCAAGAAGAATACCTATGGTATATATGTTTCTCTGATACTCACCATATGTAAGAAAAATATTAACACAGTACAACAAGCAGAACATCAACTAACAACTGTCTCCTATAAACCCCGCCCCCTTCAGCTTCCCACCCCCTTTATCATCTCTTTACTCTGTATTTGGTGAGCACCTCTCTGAGTTCTGCATTTATGAGCAAGGTGAGGTATTCCACTAGTGTGTAATTTCTATGAACAGATCTATAGTAGTATGGCTTGTTCTGTTTTCATAATAGGAGGTGTATTGGTGTTTCAGGGCCTGGTGTAATATTTGCATTGGTGCTTTTTTTTCTGGGTAGTGTTGTTGCTGTTTAAATGCCGGCAGTTAGTGGCTTTTTGAGGGCCCAGTCCACATCTAATATGCAGTACAATAGGCGTAATGCCCTATGGCTTTTGCCTTTTTGCAGGATTTTCTGACTGGTACCACAGCGATGCATGCAAATATAATACCCCTTCAATCTTCAGAGAGCTAACTGCATTATTCTGGTGTAGCAAAATGACACAGGCAGGTGGCATGTCATGGGGTGCCTGGCTGAGGTTAGGATACTCTCTCACAGGTGTGGTACAGGACTGCAGAGCTGGGCAAGGGCTGGCCTTCTGCCTAGCCAGCCCCTCCCCTGCAGATTGAGCCCTTGGGTTCTGGGGGCCAGGAGAGCTTGGCTTCAGTGACAGAGCATCATGGCTGGTCATGGCTGGAAAGTAGGCTGGCCTTCTGCCTAACTAGCCCCCTCCTCCTCAGGTTGAGCCCTTGGCTTCTGGAGACCTGGTAGGGCGTAGCTGAACGAGGTTGGAGAAGGCAGGACAGGCTGGATAAACAGGGCAAGCTAGACATTGCGGACAGAGACAGACTGAAAGCAGAGGTCTGGGTATGGCACAGGCAGGGAGCTGAGGACTGGATACTAGAACAGGCTGAACAAGACTGACCAGGGTACTAAGAAGGAACAAGGACTGGATACAGATACAGGCTTGTACAGGGCACTGAGCAGGGACTGGGACTGGATACGGACACAGGCTTGGGCAGGATACCGAGTAGAGGACTGTGACCGGACACAGACTGGGGCAAGGCAAGGCAATAGCAAGGTGGGGAATGGATACAAGGAACTGGACTGGGCAGGACAAGACCAGACAAGAGCAGGGCTAGACAAGACAGACCAGGACAGGACCGGACCAGGACTAGACAATACAGAACAAAGAACACTGAGGCCTGAAGGCAGCAATACAGAAGGCCCATAGGCCACTAAGCATAAGGCCTAGAGGCCACTAGGTGAGAGGTAAAGCCTAAGCAGGCCACACAGTGAGATCTAAAATAAGAGCAGGCCCAGAGGCCACAAGGCAAGGTAAGGCCTGAGTAGGCCCTCAGAGCAAGGTAAAGGAGACAGTAGTCCCGGAGGCCACAAGGCAAGGTAAGGCCTGAGTAGGCCCTCAGAGCAAGGTAAAGGAGACAGTAGTCCCGGAGGCCACAAGGCAAGGTAAGGCCTGAGTAGGCCCTCAGAGCAAGGTAAAGGAGACAGTAGTCCCGGAGGCCACAAGGCAAGGTAAGGC
Organism: Rhinatrema bivittatum; assembly: GCF_901001135.1. Lineage (NCBI taxonomy): Eukaryota > Metazoa > Chordata > Amphibia > Gymnophiona > Rhinatrematidae > Rhinatrema > Rhinatrema bivittatum. The sequence goes on from NW_021821540.1 coordinate 40,936, forward strand.
CTGAGTAGGCCCTCAGAGCAAGGTAAAGGAGGCAGTAGTCCCGGAGGCCACAAGGCAAGGTAAGGCCTGAGTAGGCCCTCAGAGCAAGGTAAAGGAGGCAGTAGTCCCGGAGGCCACAAGGCAAGGTAAGGCATGAGAAAGCCACAGAGCAAGATACAAAGAGACAGATGGCCCAGAGGCCACAAGGCATGGAGCAAGTTAAAGGCGGCTAGATCAGAGAGATCCATGGTTCTGGGCAAGACAGGGTTAAATGGGGCTGGAGCTTTGGTGTGGTGTGGTGTAAGAGGAGCTTGGCAAGGCTGGAGGTGAAGCTCTTTGAGGCCCCTGGTGGAGGGGAGGCTACACGACAGGCTGAACCAAGGCACGGAGAGCCTGTGAGACAGGCAAAACCATGACAAGTCATTTTATAGAGTAACCAATTTATTGAGGCAAGAGGTTTCGAAAGTCACACTGCCACCTGCTTCGGTTATTTTTTTATCTCCAGTCTTATACATCTCGCACACCCCCCTTTCACACCCCCCCCCCCCATCCCCATTAGCTCCTTTTTCAGCTATGGTCCCTACACTACTTCCCTCTCACGTCCCCTCCAGCGCTGCTTTCAATCTCCCACTCAGAAAGGTCACCAGACGAAACGATACCCTGGGTAAGGGTTATTTTGGTAGCACCCCTTCCCTTTCAGGTTCGTGTGCTCACGGAGTGACTCAAAAGGGTGCTACGGTGCCCCTGGCTAAGCACGCCAGGTGGTCCATCCTTCTTGCCACCTCTTACAATGGCTCGGCCCCCACTATATACCCTCCTCTCAGCCTATCAATTGCCAGCTTCCCCCACTCCTCTTCCTGACAATAATCTGAATGATAATCTTAACAGAAAAAGAGCAGCGGTGCCTCAGGTGGCTCCTCTCCCTCACGCTGCGAGACGCTGCCTGAGACACTCTACTACCGCGTGTTTCACTTCAAAGCAATAGAGAAGGAGTAGGCACTGCCACTCTCCCCCTCCCACTGCCAGCCCCATCAGCATGGGGGGAGAAGGGAGGAGCGGACACTACCCTAACCCCTAGACCAGTCCCCAAAAGCCCTTCCTGCCTTGCAGTCGGTCTGCTGAAGACCACAGATGCCACAGCAAGGGTTACATTTTGTGGCTCTTGCTGGAGCCATGTGATTTTCGGAGGTCACAGGCCCTGATTTTGTGCGTATCTGCTCAATTCCCAGTCAGTCCTCCCTCCCCTCTCAATCCCCCTAGTCCTTCCAGCCTTCCATCAATGGCTCTGCCCCAAACAAGTCTCAATTAACTCCCGCAGTGCTCCCAAGCAAACCCCTTCTGCTTCAGACCCCCCCTCCCCGGCCTCCCAAACTTAATCTCCCTTATTTCAGCAGCTCACTCATCAGGCCTCTAGCAGTGCAGTTGCTTCCTTACTTCCTAACTGGTTCAAAAGTTGATTTCTAATGACTTGATGATGTCAGAATCTTTTCTGGGGTGGGGGGAGCATATTTTTCACCTCCCATTTTTGACCACTTCGAGGACAATTTCCCCCAAAGCATTTACCCCGGTACAATGGCCTGACTGTAAAAAAAAACCAAAACAACCCCTCCTCAATGCAGCTTAAAGCCCGGCGGGCTCCAGAGCAGGTTACACAGAGGCGTTCTGTGGTCAAGCAAAGGCTGAGGAATAAATCAGCACCTGCACCTTTCAGCTGGACTCGCCCCTCGGCCACACAAACAGCTGCACCAGCTCATTTTCAAAGGAGAAAAATGAAAACGCGGGTTTCCTCAACCCCGCACAACCCCCCCTCCACCCGTGTGGGTCATTTTCTAACTGCCTGCATACATTTGCAGACTCTTGCACAATCAAATTCCTTTGAAAAATATCCTGGCCAGCCTCCCCCCACAAATTATGCCGGGCTAATCTGTGTGGGGAGGCCTCCGGAGAATATTTATGTGCAGAGTTTACAAAACCGAAAAGCATGCCCATGAATCCAGACCCCGCCCACAGACGTACATATGGCGTATGTTGTGTAATTTAATTGCATATCAGGCAGGCCCGGATTCTGCAGATAAAGCATTGTTTACCCTCACACCTCCCTTTGAAAATGGACATCTCGGGGATAATTTTGCAACATGGTGCACCAATAAAAAGCTGGCCAAATACATGCATAAGTTACAAAAATGTTCACAGCAGGCTTCTACGCGCAACTCTGCTCTGAAAAGTATCCCACCGTACATGCCCTGTATAGATTCCGCCTGCTAAACGTTTCCAGGAATATTTTACACACATACTTTTAAAAATTCCACAAGAATGCCAAGTCCAAAGCCCTCCCCCAACTCCATCCACAGGAGCACTCCCACTCGGTCCAAATAAACTTACACAAAAACATAACACAGGTACGCAAGTTCATCCAAATATCAGACAGGCAGATTGGCAAAGGGCCATGTCAGCGTATAAAAAACACTGTTTTACCCACAGAAGTCCCTTTGAAAATCACCCTGTGATTACTTGGGCAACACATGTCTAATTTGTAAGGCCAATGAAGATTCCTGAATATGATTTTCCTACAATAAATATGATTACATGTCTCTGCGTGCAAAACGGCACAATGGGACTGGTTGGGTCTCACCGAGTACACCTGGGTGAGATGGCAAAATTAAGTACAAGACTAGGCCTCTGAACTGAGATCTGGCACAAGTCACATTATGAAACATAACCAAACATCCAGGCAATACAAGTCACACCCGGGATCTAACACAACAGGCCATTCTCACTAAAAACCACTGCCCAGTTAACGAGGGGAGATCACCTTGAATCTCACCACTGCCCTAATCTCTATTCATACCCCTCATGGTTTAAGGCTAGTTACCCATGGCCCAAGATCATCCATCTTTGTTAATCTAAGAATGAGGCCCATGTATCCTCCCCTCTGACCACACCTTTATATTCTCACCAGTCTCGTCTCCCTTTCAAATATACCCATCCCCCAATGCACACCCTACATCATCTATGCTGTCATCTGTCACTCCCCCACAGCTAGGGATCCTCTGTGCTTATCCAAGGCTTTACCTCTCACTCCCCCACAGCTAAGGATCCTCTGTGCTTATCCCAGGCTTTACCTCTCACTCCCTCCACAGCTAAGGATCCTCTGTGCTTATCCCAGGCTTTACCTCTCACTCCCTCCACAGCTAAGGATCCTCTGTGCTTATCCCAGGCTTTACCTCTCACTCCCTCCACAGCTAAGGATCCTCTGTGCTTATCCCAGGCTTTACTTCTCACTCCCTCACAGCTAAGGATCCTCTGTGCTTATCCCAGGCTTTACCTCTCACTCTCCCACAGCTAAGGATCCTCTGTGCTTATCCCAGGCTTTACCCCTCACTCCCTCACAGCTAAGGATCCTCTGAGCTTATCCCAGGCTTTACCCCTCACTCCCCCACAGCTAAGGATCCTCTGTGCTTATCCCAGGCTTTACCCCTCACTCCCTCACAGCTAAGGATCCTCTGTGCTTATCCCAGGCTTTACCCCTCACTCCCTCACAGCTAAGGATCCTCTGTGCTTATCCCAGGCTTTACCCCTCACTCCCTCACAGCTAAGGATCCTCTGTGCTTATCCCAGGCTTTACCCCTCACTCCCCCACAGCTAAGGATCCTCTGTGCTTATCCCAGGCTTTACCCCTCACTCCCTCACAGCTAAGGATCCTCTGTGCTTATCCCAGGCTTTACCCCTCACTCCCCCACAGCTAAGGATCCTCTGTGCTTATCCCAGGCTTTACCCCTCACTCCCTCACAGCTAAGGATCCTCTGTGCTTATTTCAGATTTTATTCTTCATTCCTCTAAAGATAAGGGTCCTCAATGCTTATCCCAGGCTTTACCCCCTTGGTCCCTTTCAACTAAAGATCCTTTGGGTGCATCCTAAGCTCTCCTCATTATTATCCCCAGCAAAGGATCACAACAGCACACCACTACCAGACACCAAATGCACAATCGGGCCGATACAGTACAGTGCGCTCCGATGGACGCGCGTTTTCCCTTACCCCTTATTCAGTAAGGGGCCGAAAATACGCGTCCAACCCGCCAAACCTAATAGTGCCCTCGACATGCAAATGCATGTTGATGGCTCTATTAGGTATTCCCACGAGATTCAGAAAACAAAATGTGCAGCCAAGCCGCACATTTTGCTTTCTGAAATTAGCGCCGACGCAAAGGTCGGCGCTAATTTCTTTGGGCACCGGGAAAGTGCACAGAAAAGCAGGAAAAACTGCTTTTCTGTGCACCCTCCGACTTAATATCATGGCGATATTAAGTCGGAGGTCCCGAAGGGTAAAAAAAGTATTAAAAAAAAAAAAGAAAAGAAAAAAAAATTGAAGCCGGCCCGCGGGTCGAAAACCGGACGCTGAATTTTGCCGGCGTCCGGTTTCCGAGTCCGTGGCTGTCAGCGGGCTCGAGAACCGCCGCTGGCAAAATTGAGCGTCGGCTGTCAAACCCGCTGACAGCCGCCGCTCCGGGCCAAAAGGAGGCGCTAGGGACGCGCTAGTGTCCCTAGCGCCTCCTTTTGCCCGTTTCTACCACCAGGCCTCATTTAAATACTGAATTGCGCGCACAGGCTCTCCCGCGGACTTTACTGAATCGTCCCGAATGATATTCTACAGCCAGATACAATGGCACTGCACAGTAACAGATGCACTATTGAGAGAGACACACTCTCTAATCTACCTCTGTATATAGTGACGCTGCCTAGTTAAAGGCACTTTGCACCACTAGGGACCTGGCGTGAGAGACGTTCTCTCCATGCAGTGAGATTTAACAATCAGCGAGAGACAAACAAACCAGCTGTCCTACCTGCTATCCTGATGACTGCTCTCTCAGCCGCATCGAGGACTGTGCCATTCCCTGAAACGGATTTGGATCTCTTGGTCCTTTGGTGCTTGGACAGGTTCCACGGCAAGGTGTCACCAGGTGTGGGAGACCCGCTGCTGCCGCTGGAGTTCTCCTCCGCCATCCTCACCCTCTGCTTCCTGTCTACCGACATCAGGTCCTGGGGAGAAGAGTCAAATGGAAATAGCAAGTCACCGTATCGCCCAACACGGGGGAACTCCTCTAGTATTACAGAATACGTCAGGGGAGGATACAAGAGCAGAGCCCAGGAGGGTATATAGGGACACTTTACAGCTCCGCTGGTGTTACAGCACAGGAGTGAGAGGGAAGCAGAGCCCAGGGGTTGCAAGAACACAGGGAGCTCCTCTCTTACAGTAAAAGGGATGATGGAGGAGCAGTGCCACAGAGGACAGGGAAACAGAGCCCAGCAGACTACATAGAAACGCAGACTATGACCGCAGATAAAGATGGGCCAGATCCATCCAGTCTATTCAATTTTCCTGCTGCAATATTATTGCCTTGACTTGGATCTCCGTCCTTGCCCCTCAGTCTCCCACTGCTAAGCATCCTCTGTGCTTATCCAATGCTTTATCCTCACTCCCTTCACTTAAGTATCATTTGTGCTTATTTATTTATTTATTTATGTATTTTTCTCCCAGACTTTATCTCTCACTCCCCCCCCACAGCTAAGGTTCCTCTGTGTTTATTGCAGGTTTTACACCTCATTTTCAGTCAGTAAGCAGGGATGAATTAACCATTTTATGTGGGTGATGTCATCCAGCGGCAACAAATGGGCCCCTCTCTCCGAGGGCCTTATTTACTAAGCATTTTTCCCATAGACACAGAATGGGAGAAAAGCCTCAGTAAATCAGGCCATGAACGCTTTTGCTCCACTGAGCATATGTGGGACATCCCAATTGGATTTGCCTTGTGAGCCCCCTCTCGTCCAATCACTGTCATGGATGTGAACCTCTCTCTCTCTCAGTTTTACATGAATATCTTATAATTTTTTTTAAAGTTGCCTCGCTGCCTCATAAGCCCCCAAACAGCATGTTTTAGAGCTACCTAAAAAAAAAAGAGAGCGAAAATTAAGAAACCTTTTTTTCCTCGCCGTGTCCAATAAGAAGAAATACACTGTGGATGGATTCAAAACCTGTCCATTACAAATAGATATAAACTCTGCTATCGCTGCCTAGGACTAAACTGTGACCAGGTCAACAGTTACCACTGTGGACGGATGTCCCCATGTACTCAAAGATCAAGAGCCCGGAAAACGGAGGAACAGCATAAGTTTCTCAGAAGCTGCAACCGGTCCTCCTCCCTAGTCTGCCTTCCCGGGAACTGAATTGAGCAGGAGCTTCTCTAAGGTATCTCCCCTACTGGGAGAGCAGGCTGAATCCTCAGGGTCAAGTAAGCGAAATGCATCAAAGAAGTGGCACCACCTCTGAGGAACCGCCAGAGCAGCCGATGCACAAAAAGCATCAAGTCTCCTCCATCCACCTTGCACCTCCATCCACCTTGCACCTCCATCCACCTTGCACCAAGCACCAAGTCTCCTCCATCCACCTTGCTCTTAATACCAATAAAACTGAAATTATGCTCATCTCACCCCAAAGCCAACCGATCCTCCCCCCTTTTCCTCAGTTCCAATTTACTCAACAAGTCCGTGATCTGGGTATCATTCTTGATGGTCACGTCACACTAAAGAAATTCATAAATAACATTCTAAAAGACGGCTTCTTTAAACTCCACACACTAAAAAAACTCAAACCCTTATTACATCCCCCCCGATTTCCGTACAGTTCTCCAAACCACAATCTTCGCCAAAACCGACTACTGCAATTCCCTACTCCTCGGCCTACCTAATAATGCCATCCATCCCATTCAAATCTTACAAAACACCACAGCCCGGATCTTGACCAATTTACGTAGACATGACCATATTACACCTGTTCTAAAAGACCTACATTGGCTTCCAATAGCCTCCCGCATACAATATAAGGCTCTCTCTCTCATCCACAAAGCCCTATACAATCCCGAAATGAACTGGTTCAATGAATCCTTCCGTTTACACCAGTCTAATAAGCCCACCAGACTAGCACATCTAGCAACCATGCCTATCCCCTCTCCTAAACTCTATAAACTCACTTCCACAAGAGCCTGTGCACTATCGATAGCCGGGCCGACCCTCTGGAACAAAATGCCTGTTGAACTACGGCAAGAAGAATGCCTCAAATCTTTCAAGCGGAAGCTCAAGACCTGGCTCTTTGCAAAAGCATACACTTAATTTTTCACTATACCTCACCACTGTTCCCACTCTCCACACTCCTCCCCTGTTTCCCATTCTACCGCCCCACTCTCCCCTCCCTCTTCTCCGCCACCTTCTTTTCTTTCCCTCTGCCCCCCTCTTTCCTTGCTCTCCTCCCTTCTCTTCCCCATCTTATCTCCTAGCCTGATTAAAATTAACCTCATAGTTTTCTTTCTTTTGTACATATGTATATAATTGCAATTCTTGTATATAATTTTATTGCAAAACTTCCCATATTATTGTTCCCCCCTCTCGTTAATGCCTTGTTATCATGTTTTTTACTGTTCAATGTAAAGCGCCATGCCGTGCGTTTGTTTTTGCGTTACAATGTGAACCGATATGATATCCTGGATGAATGTCGGTATATAAAAATTTTAAATAAATAAATAAATAAATAAAATAAAATCTCAAAATGGCTTCAATCTCACCGCGCCTAAAGAAACCCAACCTTGACCCGAAGGACCCCAATAACTTCCGCCCCATAGCTAACCTCCCATTCATCGCCAAGATCTTAGAAAAACTAGTGAACTCTCAACTCTCAGATTTCATCGAAGACAACAATCTTCTCTTCACACCACAACACGGCTTCCGAAAAAATCGAGGCACAGAATCCCTCCTCTCCTCGTTGATAGATCATATCTTAATGGGCCTAGACAAAGGAAACTCTTTCCTACTGATCCTGTTAGACCTATCCGCAGCGTTCGATACGGTCAACCACGCCATCCTCCTAAACCAGCTTTCATCCATAGGAATCAGTGGCACCGTCCTATCCTGGTTCAAAACCTCTCTCAATAACAGAGGTTACAAAGTTAAACTCCAAAACAAGGAATCCTCAAGATTTGATTCTGCCATAGGAGTCCCACAAGGTTCCTCACTATCTCCAACTCTATTCAATATTTATCTTCTTCCTCTCTGCCAACTTCTCACCGACCTCAATCTAAAGTATTTCCTTTACACGGATGACATCCAAATCATCATCCCCGTCAAAGACACATACTCTAAAACTCTTGACTACTGGGAATCATGCCACCAGAAAATCAAACAACTACTAAACAGCCTACACCTCATCTTAAACTCATCCAAGACAGAAATCCTACTCATCTCTCCTGAAAACAGTATCTCTAACACTACTCTTCCTACCAACCTACCCACCACACAAGTTAGAGACCTAGGAGTGATAATAGATAACCGGCTAAACTTCAAGGCACATATCAACAAAACAACCAAAGACTGCTTCTATAAACTCCAGGTTTTGAAGAGGATAAGACCTCTTTTCCATGCTCAAGACTTCAGAACAATCCTCCAAGCAGTCATCTTTTCAAAAATAGACTATTGCAATTCCCTATTGCTAGGTCTGCCCTCATCCTATCTCAAACCTTTACAGATGGTGCAAAATTCAGCAGCCCGATTACTAACAGGCGCAAGAAAGAGAGACCACATATCTCCCATTCTGAAAGAGCTTCATTGGCTACCCGTACACCTCCGTATCATGTATAAAGCCTTATGTATCATCTTCAAAACTATTCATCAACGCATCTCCCTCGATCTACAAATCCCCCTCCAAGTATACAACTCGACAAGACCTACCAGAGATGCCTACAGAGGCGCCCTCAAAGTTCCCCCTGCGAAAATGACCAGACACATCACCTTAAGAGATCGTGCCACCTCCACAGTCGGCCCTTCCCTGTGGAATTCCATTCCTACAGATCTCAGACTGGAACCCTGCCTCTTAACTTTTAGGAAAAGACTTAAGACTTGGTTATTCAAGCAAGCTTTCCCAGACACATCACAATGACACAAGCCAAAGACACAATCCAAGGATTCCTCATAAAATTCAGCCATTAATCATGCCATTTGTACATAGCAGTTAATTTAATTTATCTGTATACTGTTAACCGTTTATTCTTTCCTATCTCTTCCTCCTTCTCCAAGTTCTTCTACCCTCGTTATTTGTAACTATTCCTTCGGTCACAACAGTTCCTAGTTGATGTATTTAATGCACTCCCGTTTCATGTAAACCAGCAAGATATGTTCTCATGATTGCCAGTATTTAAAAACCTTAAATAAATAAATAAATAAATAAATAAATAAATAAATAAAATAAAATAAAATAAAAGTCTCAGGTGCACCTGTGCCATCAACACACAGGGCACTGGCATTGTCGACCAACAAGACTCTGGCGCCATCGATGCAAAGGTTCATGGCACTATCGAAGCATAAATCCTTGATGCAGTGACACCTAGAGAGTGAAACTCATCAGTCCTCAACACCTTTTTCATCGGGCAGGTTGCTTGATCATCAATGCATCATGCTGCAATGCTTCCAATGCAGCTATATGCAGGCATGCACAGAATTTTGACTGGGACAGAAGAAGATATAATACCCCTACCCCTACCAATTACCAGAAATCTTACATCAACAAAATTAAGGAAGCAAGGAGTATGCCTTATGTATCTGCCTTATGTATCTGCCTTATGTATCTGTTCTCACCCTCCCCCACCCCCCCCTCTTGTCTCTATCCCTCCTTCCCCAAGTTTTTTTTTTAGTTATCTGCTTTGTTACTGTGTTACATATTGTTCTTTGTAAAGGCCTCGCCTATATATTCCTTGTTTATAAGTTACTTGTAAACCGGCACGATGTGCAAACGGTTGCCGGTATATAAAATAAAATAAATAAATAAATAAATAAATAAATAAATAAATGCCTGGAGATGCTACATCCCATTTGGTTCTCTGGTACCTCTCACATCTAACCAGCTTTCAATTCAAATTTTACAGAGCCGAAAAGATGTACAGGATTTGTTGTGGAGGTGTACTCTTAGCCCGAGGTGGAGTTGGCGTTACCCGTGGGGAAGCCTCCATGGGTCCCCACCATCAGGAGGTGGAGCAGAACGGGAAGCGGAGGCCAACTGGAGCTTCGCCAATACTAGCCCTTGTTCCCCACAGGTTAAGCCCTTGGGTACCGGGGCCAGCTGGTCTTAGGCAGGTTTCCACATGGTTGATCCCGAGGAGGGTGTTCAAGGAAGGGAGCCAGGAAGCAGCAGAGTCCAATAAAGCTGGGTTCAAGACAGGGCCTGGATTCAGAAGCCCGGACAGGCTGAAGTAGGCTAGGAGTCAGGAACATGTTAAGTCTGGGCTTGTAAGTAGGCAAAAACCTAAGAAAGGCCAAGTCCAAGTAGTCAGCTGGAGGCAAAGTCAGGGCAAAGTCAGGGCAAGTGGCTGGAGACAAGGTCAGGTACAAGCTGGTCAGGGCAGGCGGCTGGAGACAAGGTCAGGTCCAAGCAAAGGTCAAGCCAGGGAATGCGTCCAAGAAGATAAGAACAAAAGAAATTGCCATGCTGGATCAGACCAAGGGTCCATCAAGCCCCGCATTCTGTTTCCAACAGAAGCCAAACCAGGCCACAAGAATCTGGCAATTACCCAAACACCAAGAAGATCCCATTTTACTGATGCAATTAATAGCAGTGGCTATTCCCTAAATAAATGTGATTAATAGCAGTTAATGGACTTCTCCTCCAAGAACTTATCCAAACCTTTTTTTGAACCCAGCTACACTAACTGCACTAACCACATCCTCTGGCAACAAATTCCAGAGCTTTATTGTGCGTTGAGTGAAAAAGAATTTTCTCTAATTAACCTTAAATGTGCTACTTGCTAACTTCACGGAATGCCCCCTAGTCCTTCTCTTATCCGAAAGTGTAAATAACCGATTCACATCTACTCGTTTAAGACCTCTCATGACCTTAAAGACCTCTGTCATATCCCCCCTCAGCCGTCTCTTCTCCAAGCTGAACAGCCCTAACCTCTTCAGCCTTTCCTCATAGGGGAGCTGTTCCATCCTCTTTATCAATTTGGTCAGGAACAAGTGAGGGTCAAAGCCAGAGAATCTGTCCAAAGTGTGGTTAGGAACAAGCAAGGGTCAAGCCAAGGAATCCGTCCAAAAGGTAATCAGGAAACAGGAAGCTGGAACTGAAGCACAAGGATTGGAACAGGAACGCAGGACTGGAAATAGGTCAGGTACAGGAACAGGAACACGAACGAGCAGCAACTAAGCACACGACTGGAAGCGTGGAGACCTGTTGCCAAGGCAAAGACCGAATGGCGTAGCCTGCCTTAAGTAGCCAGGCCTGGAGACGTCATCATCCGGGGCTGTGGGAAGGTTTCCCGCCACGGCCCCTTTAAAGTCAGGGAAGGTGCGTGTGCGCATGCCTAAGGCAGACAGACTGGAACTATATGATTTATTTATTTATTTAAAGATTTTTTATATACCGGGGCACGTTAAAAACATCACCCCGGTTCACATTGTAACATAACATAGCAACAAGCTTTACAATAGATTAATGTCAAGCAAACAGTATATAAACTAAGTCAACTCAAGAAGGGTGAATAAATAATTAAGTCTTAAATAGGTCTATCCAGTACCGAGCAGTAGGAAGAGCTGCGTTAGTGCCCGGCGCACCAGCAGTTGCCACACGCACAGTGCAGCTCACCTACCGCTCGATCCTGAACTATAATTTAATGCAAATGTAAACCGGCGTCTAAGAAGGATCCGTGAAGCGTTAGGCCCGCGCAACCCCATTTTACTGGATAGAGCGCCTATACAGTATATAGAAACATAGAAATGACGGCAGAAGAAGACCAAATGGCCCATCTAGTCTGCCCAGCAAGCTTCACACATATTTTCTCTCATACTTATCTGTTTCTCTTAGCTCTTGGTTCTATTTCCCTTCCACCCCCACCTTTAATGTAAGAGAGCAGTGATGGAGCTGCATCCAAGTGAAATATCTAGCTTGATTTGTTAGGGGTAGTAGCCGCCGCAATAAGCAAGCTGCACCCATGCTTATTTGTTTTTACCCAGACTATGTTATTAGCCCTTATTGGTTGTTTTTCTTCTCCCCTGCCGTTGAAGCAGGGAGCTATGCTGGATATGTGTGATGTATAAGTCTCCTCCCATGCCGTTGAAGCAGAGAGCCATGCTGGATGTGCATCGAAAGTGAAGTATCAGGCACATTTGGTTTGGGGTAGTAACCGCCGTAACAAGCCAGCTACTCCCCGCTTTGTGAGTGCGAACCCTCTTTTCTTCTCCCCTGCCGTTGAAGCAGAGAGCTCTGCTGGATGTGTGAAGTATCAGTTTTTCTTCTCCCCTGCCGTTGAATCAGAGAACTTTGCTGTATATGCATTGAAAGTGAAGTATCAGGCTTATTTGATTTGGGGTAGTAACCGCCGTAACAAGCCAGCTACTCCCCTCTTTGTGAGTGTGAATCCTTTTTTCCACATTTCCTCTTGCTGTTGAAGCTTAGAGCGATGTTGGTCACCGTAAGCCTGTGTATGTTTATTTAATAAGGGTATTGACTCCAGGCAGTAGCCATCATTCTGGCGAGTCACCCACTCTTCATTGGCAGCCTCTTGACTTTATGGATCCACAGTGTTTATCCCACGCCCCTTTGAAGTCCTTCACAGTTCTGGTCTTCACCACATCCTCCGGAAGGGCATTCCAGGCATCCACCACCCTCTCCGTGAAGAAATACTTCCTGACATTGGTTCTGAATCTTCCTCCCTGGAGCTTCAAATCGTGACCCCTGGTTCTGCTGATTTTTTTCCTTCAGAAAAGGTTTGTCGTTGTCTTTTGATCATTAACACCTTTCAAGTATCTGAAAGTCTGTATCCTGGGTGCGCGGGCCTAACGCTTCACGCCACGCTTGTACCTGTCATTTGAAATGACAGGTACCAGGAAGTCGGGACTGCCAGTCCCCCTCCTCCCGAAGCAGGGCGCGAAAAGCAGCCTTGCTCCGGGAGGAGGGGAGAAGGGATTGGCAGTACGAAGCGGCGAAGCGACTTACTTTTTGCAGCCCCCTCCGGACATCGGACGACCTCTCCTGCCTCCAGCTGCTCGCGAAGATGGACGCCTGCAAAAAGTAAGTCGCTTCGCCGCTTCACACTGTCAGTGTCTCTTCTTCCCTCCTCCCGGAGCAAGGCTGCTTTTCGCGCACTGCTTCAGGAGGAGGGGAGAAGAGACACTGACAGTGTGAAGCGGCGAAGCAACTTACTTTTTGCAGCCCCCATCGGACCTCTCCTGCCTCCCGCTGCGCGACTTACTTTTTTTTGCAGCCCTCCGGCCATCAGCAGGAACGGATCGTGGCTCCCCTGCCTCCCGGCGAAGACGGACGCCTGCACGGGGGAAAGCGGCCCCTGTGCCTGCAATTGGCCGCTGAAGACGTGACGTCACGACGTTTGGCGTCGCGGCATGTGACGTCACGTCTTGAGCGGCCAATTGCAGGCACAGGCGCCGCTTTCCCCCGTGCAGGCGTCCGTCTTCACCAAGAAAACTAAGATAACCGCTTTATGTCAGATTCCAAGGAAACAAGGTCCCACAGAAATATTCCCAAATGACGGGAAAAGACCTGATGGGCACTGGTGGCCCAAAACAACTGTCCAAAAACGGTGGCAAAGTGCTCAACTGTGAAACAGAAAACATCAGTAAGAAAACCTAAATGTCCAAAAATATTTTTTTTTTTTGATGAAACAGCGTTGAGCAGGTTATCTCTTCCCGCACATCCCAAATACAGGGTAGTGGATGGCAGCAAGTATGAAAGCCACCGCAGGTGTTAATGCAGTCTGGAGACACAAATCAGTTTGTATTTAGTCTCCCAAAATAGTGTGCAGGAAACACTGCGCCTCAGTAGGCGTATTGTAAAACGTTGTAACGCTTGCATGGGTTACCCACAGCTTGGCCGGATAAAGTAGAGCAAAGTGGATTTTCTTCTGGTAAAGCATGTTGCATATTGGTGAAAATGCTCTCCTTAGGCCTGTGAGTTTAACAGAATAGTCTTGAAAAATTAGGATTTTTTTTTGATCTCCTAATTGTGGCTGAAAGCCCCTGCGCAGAGCCTGTAAGATCGCAGCCTTCTGAGCAAAATCAAGAAAGCGTGTGATCACCACGCGTGGCCTAGTCTGGTTCTCCATTCGGGGGCCCATGCGGTGTGCTTTCTCTATCGGATTGTGCCTTGGTCTCCTGCATGGAGAAATTGATCTTCTCCAAGCTGAACAGCCCTAACCTCTTTAGTCTTTCCTCATAGTGGAGCTGTTCCATCCCCTTTATCATTTTGGTCACCCTTCTCTGTACCTTCTCCATCGCAGCTATATATTTCTTGAGATGCGGCGACCATAATTGTAACATAAGAGCATAAGAACATAAGAACCTGCCATACTGGGTCTGACCAAGGGTCCATCAAGCCCAGCATTCTGTTTCCAACAGTGGCCAATCCAGGCCATAAGAACCTGGCAAGTGCCCAAAAACTAAGTCTATTCCATGTAACCATTGCTAATGGCAGTGGCTATTCTCTAGGTGAACTTAATAGCAGGTAATGGACTTCTCCTCCAAGAACTTATCCAATCCTTTTTTAAACACAGCTATACTAACTGCACTAACCACATCCTCTGGCAACACATTCCAGAGTTTAATTGTGCGTTGAGTAAAAAAGAACTTTCTCCGATTAGTTTTAAATGTGCCCCATGCTAACTTCATGGAGTGCCCCCTGGTCCTTCTACTATCCGAAAGAGTAAATGACCGATTCACATCTACCCGTTCTAGACCTCTCATAATTTTAAACATCTCTATCATATCCCCCCTCAGCCGTCTCTTCTCCAAGCTGAAAAGTCCTAACCTCTTCAGCCTTTCCTCATAGGGGAGCTGTTCCATTCCCCTTATCATTTTGGTTGCCCTTCTCTGTACCTTCTCCATCGCAATTATATCTTTTTTGAGATGCGGGGACCAGAACTGTACACAGTATTCAAGGTGCGGTCTCACCATGGAACGATACAGAGGCATTATGATATTTTCCGTTTTATTCACCATTCCCTTTCCGTTTTTTTTTATTTAAAGGTTCTATAATAATGCAAAAAAAAAAATTGTTCACAAAATTAATTAAAAAAATAAAATTAAAAGTAGCTCATGAAGTTGATTATTTGTGATTCCATTTGTCGATGGGGAAGCTCTTCATAAGCGCGCTATGGCGTAGGCGTGTATCTCTTTCTGCTGCGGCAGGCCCATACATGGAAGGAGCCGCCGTGCTATTCCACAGCCCAGATGGGATGTCACCCTCAAACCTATATATATATCTATATTATATTATATTATATATTCATCCTCAAGACCTATAAGAGAAGCGTACAAAGGCACCCTGCAAGTTCCCCCAACAAAAGCCACGCGACTTTCATCCACCAAAGAACGAGCATTCTCTACAGCAGGTCCAACCATCTGGAACAATATGCCCACTGACCTCAGACTAGAAGCTTGCCCTCGAACTTTCCGAAAAAAACTTAAGACCTGGCTCTTCCTCCAGGCCTTCCCCTAACTTTCTAAGCCTTTAATGGTCAACCGGACAGGACTCTGCTTTACCGGCTAATGCCTCGCCAGGTTTAGACATTATAATGAAGCCGCCGTTTCTTTTGTTTCATTGCCTTCTCCAGTTCTCCTCAGTTACACTGTCCTATACCTCTGACTAGGCTAGCCCCAAGTTAACTACCCTTGTTATATGTAACTTCTGCTTCAAGTGAATTGTTCTTGTTTAAGTTATACCCTTTGTTACATGTAAACCGATCTGATATGAAATTTTTTCATGAAGGTCGGTATAGAAAAAAATGTTAAACAAATAAATAATAAATAAATAAACCCCAGTCCAGCTGGAAATCCTGGTGCTGGTCCTTACCCAGGGAGAGAAACTGCAGTTGCCTTCCTGCTCAGAGGAAGAAGATATGGTGAAGGTGGAGGAGGGAAATGGGCAGAGAGGCCAGTCAGAGAAAGGGGGTGGAGCAGAGAGGGAGGAGGTAGGGGGGCAGGAACTAGGGAGGGAGAATAAAGGCAAAACTGTAAATAAATAAAACAAAACAAAAAAATGAGCAAACTGAGGAAAAGAGGAACAATTCTGCCTACATTTACTATGTAATTAGTGAAAATGACAGTAAAGGAAAAATAAATGATGGGCATAGTGGACAGATTTTCCCAGCTCTTAAAAGTTATGGTTGGCACCTAAGTTGTTTGAAAAATGTTCTATCACTTACAATTTGTCTGTGCTGTGGGGTCTCGGTCTGTCTGGGTGTGTAGTCTGGGTATGGTCTGTCTCGCTGCATCTGCCTGTGTTTGTCTGGGTATGCGCTGTCTGTGCCTCTCTATGTGTCAGAGTGTGGTGAGTCTATGTTTGTCTGGGTGTGGCATGTCTGTTTGTGTCCCAGTGCCTCCGCTGTATCAAGGATATACTGTAGTATATCTCTCTGGGTGTGGTGTATGTGTGTCTCTCTGTGCCTTTCTGTCTGGGTAACAAAACGAGATCTTTGAGCCACTGCTTAGTAGCATGGCTCCCTGGTGACTTGGCATCTGGGTTCAAGAGCTGATTGGTTGGCAAAAGAATTTGACACCAGACCAGGTATCCAGGATAGAATTTGTATGTCTGTGCAGCTATCTCTCTCTCTTTCTTCAAAAGCCATTTACTCGAGTAAATGCTTTTTAAAATCAGGCCCATAGTGTTCAATTATAGATAAAATGCCTCTCCTTTATCTAGATCATAAATGAATATCTATATGAAGCACTAATGAAACATATTAAATCAATAGAAAACAATTT